>NW_012267415.1:254081-349758 GCF_000151885.1 Dipodomys ordii
GTTTTATTCCAAGGCCTGAGTTGGAGCTGGCAGCTCCTCCGAGCTTTGTCGGTATCCAAGATGGAGATCACCAGTGCTGGGGGGGGAGGGGTGGCCTTCCCTCCTCTGCTCCCTGAGAAGGAGTGAGGACGTCGGGCTTGTACTCATGCCGAGTCTTGGATCCTGGGTCGTTTCTGGTCTGCAAACTGCAGGATGAAGATGTCCGCTCCCTGTCGGTTCTTGTTGGTGTTGAGTAGAATCCTCTCACCCCCTGCATCTGGCTCCTTCGTCCCGGACTCTCTGTGTGAGCGCTCAGGTATGGCCGTGGCTGTGGTCGCGCTGCGCCTCTGCCGACCCCGCGGCGGCTGCTGGCAAGTGCTCAGATGTGTCTCCTTGTCTTGGCTTCCCCTCTCTTGTCTAACTCTCTGTCCTGTGATGGCACACTTGGTGTGATTCTCTGGCTTAGGACTGTTCACTGGAACTCTAAAACTGCTTTCTATGGGAGAGCTTGTTCAGAATCCAGCTTCTCCTCCGCCATCTTCCCGGCGGAACCTTTGTCTATTACTTAAAACAGTTAATTCCCCAAATATTTACCATGATTTTTTCACAATACCAATAATATAATGAACAAGACAATACTTGAAGATGTTTGCAACATAAAATAAAATACCATCAAAATTTTCCTACTTTAAGATTTAGAAATTAATTGTTCAAATACATATAAAAGGACTGAATTTAAAAGACAAAAAAACTAAAACTAAATGTAACAAATAATGGATTAGTACCCTTAGCACTACAAATTCTGTTAACACTTCCAACATGTAGGTTAGCAGTGGGAACATCCCATGTATGGGATTTTTTTAAAATAGAGAATGAATCTGCTAGCATTTTAGTCTTGACCTTTTGGTTCCAGAACTGTGAGAAATATTTATGGTGGTTGTAAGATTCTACTTGTGGTAATTTTATATAACTGATAAAAATACTAATATTTTTCTGTACATTTTAATATGTTCAAGAGTAGTACACTCTACTTCATGTAATTAATAACCAATATCATGTGTTTGTACATGAAATAGCCCATTCAATTTTTATGGCTATTATTGCAATTTTCTTTATCAGGAAGGTAAACGATAGATAGGTCCGCAGTCTTGCTCAAAGTCATGTAGAAAATAAGTGGCATACTAGAAAACATTATGTATTTTTCTAGTATAACCTCAAACATCAAAAACCCAAAAATTATGATACAGGTGCAGTTGAGATTTCTAAGCTAAGGCTTTTGTCACATATCAACAACAGTGCACTCAGGATTGAATCCAGATTTCTCTAAATCAGACTGCAAAAATAATTCTGTCCTGTCATATAATACAAGTGCAAAATAAATTAAGATGTTAATTTTTATCATATTTCAAGTAATACATATTTGACAACTCTTTGCTATGTACTAAGAATTTTTCTAGATATTATAAAAGTATGTATGAAAGAAAATAATATACAATTATCACAGGAAACTAGTAATGAAAAGAGTATGACATAATGCATACTAAACAGTATAAAGTTATAATACCCAATAATAATAACCTCTACATGCAAGAAAAGAAAGAGAAAAAAAATGAAATTTCAAGTTACTTAGCTCAGCATAAGCCTTGCAAAAAGGATTCATATTTAGCTAACTGGGAAGGATAGTGAAGATAATGACAAGTAGATAGGTAATCAAATTCACTGAAAATGAGACAGGAAATTACAAGCAATCCAGACTATTTTCAGGAACAATGAGAGTTCTTACCTGGAGCTGAATGAAATCAATTATGGAGTAAAAAGTAAGTAATTTGAGTATTTTTATCAGAGGCAAATAAATGGAAAAAGCAAATACTTAAAAGTCATAAGGAAAGACTTTACTAAGATACTTCTATAGAATATTTTCATGGAGGAGATGCTCAACAAATTCAAGGAATATCTTATAATTATATAACATTTCTATAATAATTAATTGAGCAACTTATTTTGTTTTCACTAGCAACTAATCATGCATATGAAATTTATTGAAAAATGCCTAATCTAGGCTGGGAAGGTAGCTCAGGGCCTCGCATGCATTAGGCCCTGGGTTCGATTCCTCAGCACCACATAAGCAGAACAAGCCAGAAGTGGTGCTGAGGCTCTAGTAGTAGGACAGTCACCTTGAGCTGAAGCGCTGAGGGACAGTGTCCAGGCCCAGAGGTCAGGCCCCATGATCAACAAAAAAAAGAAAAGAAAAATGAAAAATAAAAATGCCAAATCTGATCTTATTTTCTATCAGATACAACTACGAACCACTGTTTTAAAAATGTCATTATATGAAATCAAAGAAAGGTTGGACAAATGGGATTGCATAAAGTTGCAGAGCTTCTGCATGGCAAATGACATAGCTAGCAAGATCAATAGAAAGCCCACAGATTAGGAGAAGATCTTCACTAGCCATACAACGGACAAGTATATCTAAAACCCCAACAACAAATCCTCAAAGAAACAACTGCCCAATAAATAAGTGGGCGAAAGACTTAAAGAGAAACTTCTCTGAAGAAGAAAGAAGGATGGCCAATAAACACATGAAGAAATGTTCAACATCCCTAGCCATAAAAGAAATGCAAATCAAAACAACATTGAGATATCACCTCACCCCAGTTAGAAAGGCAAAAATCAAGAACTTTAACAACAACAGATGCTGGAGTGGATGTGGACAGAAAGGAACCTTACTTCATTGTTGGTGGGAATGTAAACTTGTTCAACCACTTTGGAAAGCAGTATGGAGGTTCCTCAAAAGACTTCACATAGAACTCCCCTATGACCCAGCAATCCCACTTTTGGGCATTTACCCAAATGTTTACAAACAAGACCACACTAAAGCTACCAGCACAACAATGTTTATTGCAGCATTATTTACCATAGCTAAGATATGGAACCAACCCAGATGCCCCTCAGTAGATGAATGGATCAAGAAAATGTGGTATATCTACACAATGGAATTCTATGCCTCCATCAGAAAGAATGACATTGCCCCATTTGTTAGGAAATGGAAAAACTTGGAAAAAATTATATTAAGTGAAGTAAGCCAGGCCCAAAGAAACATAGGTCCCATGGTTTCCCTTATTTGCAATATCTAGTATATTTATGAGTCAAGCAGAAAAGGTCAGATAATGTGATGTCAGGAAATTGAACCCTTAGATATGTATCTTAATGTTTTTTTTCTTTCATGCAATTGTTTCTAATGCATTTATAAGATTATCTCTTTGTTGCTTTGTATGTCCCTCCCCCACAGTATAACCCCTGCTTTCACTATATTTGATGTCAGTATAACTAGTGGAGGAGATGGGGAAAAAACAGTTGTTTAAGGATACAGGTGGACCTGTTGCAACAATGAGAAGTACAAGTTGTCCTGTCCAAAACGAGCTTTACAACGTCGGTGTGTGGGGGGGGGATGGGGAAGGGGAGGAAGGAGAAGGATTTGGATTGTGGGAGAGAGGGGAGGCTGGGAAGGGATGTGAAGGGTAAACAAAGGAGGAGGATGCAATGCTTGGTAAGAAATGTACTCATTATCCTGCCCATGCAATTGTAACCCCTCTGTACAGTATGTTCACAAATAAAACAAAATTAAATTTAAAAAAATGTCATTATATGTATTGGTATTAGATTTAAGTTTTCTAAATTCACATCAATATTTTTAATGAATGATAAGATATATTCTAAGATCAAATATACTTTAAAGATTTTATTTAAAAATAGCATTCCCTTTTTTGTATTATATTACCTATACCTATTCCTATACTTATTTCTTACAAAATAGAACCATGCTTTTTATTTATTTTTTCAAATGAAAAAAATAATTTATAAGGCATACAATACAACTATTTTTTCTTATTTAATATTCAAAAGATTAATTTTTAAATATCAGTGTTAATTTCTCCATGATTATTGTTTTAATTTTATAATGACTATCTCTAAAATTAATATATTTCCCTAATGACTTATAATTTGTCAAGCCTAAATTATTTAAATACAACATGAATGTATAGAAAGAAAAGTTACATAGTGTTAGGTAAAGTTGGTTTATTTTGGCTTCTTAATTTCCACTCATAAAAGATATCTCCTAAAATAGGTAGATGTAGTCATGGGATTTGTTTCCAGATTGTATAGTTTGTTTGTTCTGTTTCATAAATTCAGATCTGTAAATCGGGCAGATGTTTCATAAATGCCTATCCCTATTCACAGAAGGATGTTTTGACCATATGGGCAGATGAACTAAACCCCTTCCTTATTGAAAAAACAAAGCTGCATATGGCCTATAGATGATGCAGCCTTGTTTATGCAGAGAATCACAAAAAATATTTATTATGAATTGCAAGTGTATTGGGATGTCTTTTTATGTGGTATTGAACAGTTAGTATGAGTGGAAAGGGCTGTTCCATATGAACAATATTTGAGTCACAATACCAATGATATCTGCACAGTTCTAGCCCTTTCTGGATACATGAGCCTATTATGGAGAGCTGCAAAAATTGAGGGCCCACCAGCTGTACTGGACATAGATGAAAATGAATTAAACAACCACGAGACAGCGATGGGAAGGGAGGAATGCGAGGGAAAGAGGGAACAGCTTGCACTTAGCAAAAAGAAAGAAATGTAAACATCACCTGATGTGGAAGAAATAATTGTAATGTTAAACCTCATAGAATTCACAAACTTTATAGACAATGATAATGACAATTTGCCTTGTGATGGTTAAAATGTGTTTGTGACTTTAAGTATCACTAATCCACAATACTGTGAAATATGTGAAATTTATGTAATCACATGATATCAATTAAAAAAAGGAAAAGAAAAATGAGAGAAGGGGTGGGTTAAGAGCAATGGGTAACAATGTTGTCAGACACCTTGTATTCATATAGTTTCGTAGAATGAGAACTTTTTTTCAACTACTTAAAGATAACAAAAGGAAAAAAAAACAGCAAAGAGATACTCTTAGAGGGTCAAATAATTAGCTTTCTCACTGGAGAGACAAAATACTGACAGAAATCACCTAGGGAAAGAAAGACTTTTTTTTGTCGGTCATGGGGCTTAAACTCTGGGTCTGGGCCCTGTCCCTCAGCTCTTCAGCTCAAGGCTAGTGCTCTACCACTTCATCCACAGAGCCACTTCTGTTTCTCTGTTGAGTGGAGATAAGAGTCTCATTGACTTTTCCTGCCCAGGCTGGCTTTGAACCGTGACCCCCACATCTCAGCCTCCTGAGTAACTAGGATTATAGGCATGAGCCACCAGTGCCCGGTAGGAAAGATTTTTTGACTCAGTATTTCAGAAGGTTGAATCCATGGTCATTTGGTCCCATGCACTTTGGCCGAACATGATGGTAGCATGAGTTTATGGAGGAGGACACTGTTCACCTGATAGTGCACAGGAAGCAGAAAGCAAGGAAATGCCAAGGAACAAGATACTGATTTCAGTGTCACATTCCTAGTGACCTAATGTACCTCTGATTGAATCTCAACTCCTGAATTTTCTAGACCCTCATCCCTTCAATAGGTACCTCTAAGTGGGGACCAAATATTTCCACAGTTCATCCTATGTGGGATATACCATTCAAATAATGAGTTGTGTACTGAAATTAAATCACAAGTCTTCTAGGATTAGATATTAAAGATAGTGAAGCAACCCGGATGACCCACAGTAGATGAATGGACCAAAAAAGTGTGATATTATACACACACACACACACACACACACACACACACACACTGAAATTCTTTTCTTCCATCAGAATGACAATGCACCCATTTGTTAGGAAATGGAAAGACTTGGGAAAAATCATATTAAGTGAAATAAGCAAGGCCCAAAGAAACCTAGGTCCTATAGTTTCCCTTATTTGCAATCAACTAGTGTAGGTCTAGGACAAACAGAAAAGGACAAAAGCTATTTAAATATGACCATATATGTTGATGCTAAGCAAAGTGAACCCCAAGATAGGGACAAAAGAGGTTTTGTCATTGTTGTTTTTAATGTACTTATAATGTACTATGTGATTTTTTGTTTTTTTTTCTTTTGTATGTTCTCCCCCCATGGTATAACCTCTGTTATCACTGTATGTGATTCCAGTGTCCTGAATTAGAAAAATATACATTTTTCTAATTTGGGGAAGGTAAGGGAAATAACAAAATGCTGAAATAAGGATACAGGTTGATCCACTGTAGCAATAAGATGTACAAGACACTATGTTGAAAACAAACTTCACAACTTCTGGGGTCAGGGGGGAAGAAGGAGTCTGGAAGGTGGGGAGGGAAGGGATGGTATGGGAAAAACAAAGGAGGAGGTAACAATGCTTCATAGGAAGTATACTCATTACCTTACTCAGGTAACTGTAACCCCTTTGTACAGTATCTTTACAACAACAACAAAATATAGATATATATATATATTAAAAAGATGAAAGACATTTGAAAAAGGACTGCAAAGCTAGGAGAAATGGAGATTATACAGTGGACATCCCACTACATATGTTAAGAAAAATATGATTACTGAAAAAAGCTGTCTAGAAAGCATTAACACATTCTCTAAATACAAGAAGCATTAGAAGTAGCTTTATGGGAGGCTCAACAGCTTCTGTCTCTACATTCAGAGCAGAGAATGGGTTCTTCAAATTATTGGTTTGGGCCTTCTATAGAAAATTGACCAAGCTCCAATGGATTAGGCAATGATCAATAGCAAGGCAACGTTACATTCAAAGTAGAAAGTAAATTAAAATATTTGTGCCAACTTGAACTAGTAATTTGATTAGGGAAACTATGGAAAATGAGACCAGTTTTGTAGTCTAATAAAGTGAATTTAAACTTAGTTTCAGAGTTTTCTGTCTCTGTGTCATAGAATGAGGTTGTCTTTAGAGAAATTACATAAACATACATTGCTAACATGTTAACTTGGTAGATACGTCATTAAGCCACTAAAGTCAGAAGAGAGATATCACACTCATGTTTAATTTAGACAAGCTTGAATAAACAACTTATAATTCACATTTTTATTGATGTAATTATGGGGCATTAAAGCAAATGTAGAATGTACATTTATGTCAAAATGTTGATATACAACTTCTATTCACACATATTCTTTACATATTAAAATCATATTCAAAATACTTTGAGGTGACTTAAGGGACTTTCTAAATTATAGCATTTGTGCTTCAAAAGTTTCCCATTAATCTTCAAATTGAGAGACTGCTCTTTGTAACAGAAGTGATTTCAATAAAATGAGAAATAAGCACCCAGTTTTCAACTGAGAAAGATACATAACATGATACCGATATGAATTTGGAATTGCACACTTGCCGAGTCTTACTATACTGCTATTCTGATATGTCATGGACTTAGCTTACATTGATTAGACCAGGAAGTGACCTAACTTGTCATTTCTACACCAGCAAAGTTTATTTCCATCCTGTATTTTTTTATTAATCAGTCTAGAATCATCCTGTCAGATGTCATTTATAATACTTAAAATATTTCTCAAACCTTCTCAATTATCAACTGTCCTTATAGATTTTCCTACTTAAAATTTTGATTTCTAAGAAGGCATCTCCAGAGAGTTCTGAGAGTGATAATTCTTGCATGGAAATGGATGACATTATGCTTCTAAAAATCTTCTAGTAGGCTTCAAAACATCTGAAAGTCACTGTGTTTTAAATATTCCAACATGGTCCAGCCCTCTATGTTTAGTCTGCTACCTATTGTCTTCTTTCTCTGGAATATGTGAATTCTTTCAAAGTGGCACCAATTCCATGTTCAGTCTAGCATCAAATGTTTTCACATCTTTAGTCTTTAGTCATCAAAGCTGACTTCACTGACATGTCTGGATAAGGAAAACTGGCTAACTTACTGACTAAGTAGAATTTTCAGTTGAGGACAACTTTTTCAAAAAAAAAAGGCCATACAATTATATAATTGTTATAAAATTCAACTAACTTATCATATATATTTATGCATTTTTATTTTTTAATTCAAACCAATGATCTATATTTTAACTCATCAGAACCGATTGTGTACCAAATATTAGTATTTATTAAAATATGATTTTTAAATTACATCAGAAATAATTGTGTTCATCTATTATGCTAACTTTTCTAGAAATTGAGCATGGATGTCCTTTCAAAAAATTGTAATTAATCACAGTTCACTGTATAATGATAGTTCCCTATTATTAGTTGAAGAGATACAATTTACCTAATCAATTATATCTGCCAGCCATATTTTGATGGGCATCTCTAACTGACTGTGTGTTGAATAGGGTCACTACCACTTGGTGAATTACTATTCTTTTTCTTTCTTTTAAAATATATATTCCTTTACTAGCAAGGATGTGTTAAAAATGATGATTAAATGCTTATCTGAGACATCTGAAATCATCCTCATTTATGCCATCATTCCTGAATAGGTAAATTTAAGATATTCATGCCCTAAATGCTATGCTATCATCATCCTAATGTACTCTGAATATTTACTAAAGACAAGACTCCTCCTGGCTGCCTGCTTTAAGCCACTTTTCTATCATACCTAAATGTAACCCCCTGGAGTGAGTATGTATGAATAATTCAGAAAAACCACACCATGTCTGGAGTTTTAAATCCGTATATTGAAATTGAATATGAGTTTCATAGGATTGAAGTGAATGCACTGCATGTATTCATACTATCCTGAAAGTGTAGCTGCAACACAGATTTCACACTTCGTATTTCTATTTTGGGTGTCATGTAAATACAAACCTATCCTAGGAAATTAAATATAATATTGATACTATATGCTTAGACATTCAGCAGAATGTGTAAGGATAAGTAGGTCTTTAACACTAACAGATATTAATTTGTATTTGTATAGATAGCTATATAAACATATTTCTATACATGTGTAAATATCTGTATGTGTGTACATATATCTCAAATTACACTTATCAATCTGTTTTATGAATATATATACATCCTATTACAGTATTAATATTGAATAAAATGGTTTTCAACATATTAATTAATTGTGTGTCATGCCATACTATGTGAATTTGCTTCCCTCCCTAATAGCCTTCCATTGAAAAATATTTCTTCCTGAATCTACTGTATTTCAGTTAATACTTTTGTATATACTTAGATACTTATAAGTTTATAAGCTAAATCTAGCTCTCACATATAAAGGAAAGCACACATCTCTTGGGGCCTGACTTATTTCACTTAACATATTTTTAACAGGTCCTTTTTTATTTTAAGTAGTTTTTCAAAGGAGTATTCATTTAACAAAGCAGTTGATGAATATAATGCATCCTGATTAATACCTCCTCTTTCAAGAGTCTCACCCATTTTTCCCTTAGCTTCGCCTTCCCTCACTCCTAATTTTTTAGGATATACATTGAATTGTTTTCTGCATTCACCCTTCTCCTCTTCATCTGTCTACCCTTTCTTTGAACCCCATTCCATACCTTTCAAGTACACACATCTTGGTATTTACTTTGTTCAACTTTGACCTTTCCTTTCTAAGGAATTACACAATTTCATTTCTCCCTGGAATATACCATAAAGAACTATTAAGTATTTTCCCCCACTTAAAAAATATTTACAAACTGAGCTTATGCGTGTGTTGTTTAATATTTCACAGTATGAAATAACCTAATTCATCGTATAGATAAATTCTGATCAGGTGTCCGTCAGAAAGTTTGAACCAAATTTGCTGTTGAAATAAGTACATTTACAATTATGGTATGGTGCTGAGAGAAGGGTTTAGAGCAACATAGCCATACTAATTTGCATATCTAGTGTCTATGATTGTTTTCTGCTATGACCTCAGTAAATTATTCATTTGTTAAATGAATGTTTTATGTTTTAATAATTGATTAATTGTGCTGGTTGTGATGAGCTCTATGCTTTCATTATTTTACTTCATTTTAATTTATTTTAATCTTAATTTATTTTAATTATTTAATTTTAATTACTTTATTTACAATATGGGATTTTATACTCATGTTTCAAAATAAATTTAAGCTAATTGTGTGTGTGTGTGTGTGTGTGTGTGTGTGTGTATGTACTGGTCCTTGGGTTTGAACTGAAGACTTGGCACTGTCCATAAGCATTTTCTAAAGCCTCAGATCCACTTCAGAATTTTTAGTGAGCAATTTAATATGAGTCTTATGGACTTTTCTTCCTGGGCTGGCTTCAAACTAATCCTTCAAAGTTTGAAAACTTTGAAGTATAATATAAAGTCTTGACAATCTATAGAATATGAAAGCTAACATTTATCTTTGAGTTAAATCCAATCTGCTGTCTTCGGAATAATGTTTCAATATCCCACAGACATTTTAAGACATATTTTATATTTCATAACTGAATACTTTATTGCTTTACAAAATAGCTTATTAAACTTTTAAAGTAAATTTGTGATTCTGGATATTTTAATGCTTTGAGCAATGTCTAATAAAATTTATGAGAAACAAATCTTGGCATAGAATGTTATTGAAGAAAACCAACAAAAATTAGTTTGGCATTATATTTTTTAAAGTTTAGTAAGCTTAAACATGTATTGTCAAGGAAGGAGGACCAGGGAAGGAAGATCAGACAAATGGAGAGAGGAAGGGTGAACAAAAAAGTTACAACATATAATAATAAAATTGGGAAAAAATGTTAGTGACATATGACATTAATACGAACTTAAGAAAGCAAATAGCCTAAATTAAACATGAAAATTTTAGCAAGATTATATGAAAATAAGTGATTCTTTTCAGGAAGAATGGCATCATTCATATGTTGTTCATCATATTATAATTTTAGTTTAAAATTAGCTAGGTGCCAGTGGCTTGCACCTGTAATGCTAGCTATTCAGGACGTTGAGATCTGAGGATCACAGTTCAAAGCCAACCAACACAGGAAAAGCAGTGAAACTCTCATCTCAAGAAACCACCAGAAAATCAGAAGTGGCACTGGGGCTCAAGTGGTAGAGTGCTAGCCTTGCGCTAAAGAGCCTGAAGGACGACCAAAAATAAATAAATAAATAGAAAAATAAGGAAATATTGAGTAAGTTTTCTTTCAAAAAGTATTTCTACATTATCAATATTTTATTTTAAATAATTTGGGGATATTAAAATGTACAACACAAACCTTGATATTTAAAAAATAAAAAAATGAAATGCATGTATTTATAATTTATTATAAACATTTTCTAGTCAAAAATTTTATGTTCCCTTTCTGGATTCCAGCCAACATTTTGTTTTGTTTTGTTTGTTTTTGTTCATTCTTTATTTGGGGTAAGGGCAGTCCTGGGGCTTGAACTAAGGTCCTTTTGTTGTCAGTGAGCTTTTGTGCTTTCTACAATGTTGAGCCACAGCTCATTTTGGTGGTGAATTGGAGATAAGAGTCTCATGGACATTCTTTCCTGGGCTGGCTTTGAACCATGATCCCCAGATCTCAGGCTCCTGAGTAGCTAGGATTACAGGTATGAGCCACCAGCACCCAGTTTGCTCTTACTTTTGAGAGCATCTTGTTCCATCTATGAGATTCAGAATTGCGATGTACTACCAGTAGAGTAACAGCAGTGATGTGGTGTATGAAAATTCACACACTATAAAACCCACACTTTATGCTTCTGCAAAATCCTGAATTATTCTGTATCTTTAAAAATTTAAGTTCATTTTTATTATCAGCAGACAACTACAGAGATAAGAATAGAGACAAAATATTTAGTAAGCCCATCGAGTAGTATTTTCTATTATATTAGATATCAAAGCTGATTTTTTAGTCTCCTAAATTATCATCATCAACTAGCATTGATTCCTTTCTATTATGCCTATGTATTGTGTTCATGATAGTCCCTATTTTCCCTCTTATTTCCTGTATTGTTTATCTAACATTTCAGCTACCAGTTTTCTATACTTGATCATTAAACTTTTGTTTTGTTTTCCCTATTTTGTTCTACCCTATGACCTCCAGCTTGCTTTTTATATTAATACACTTAGTTTCCTTTGATATATGCCTCTGTGAATTGAGAATGATACAGAATGACTTTGAAACCTTACAACACATGTGACTTGGGGGCTAAAGTGCCTAAGTAAGAAACTTGTAACTTATAAGTACACCTTTGAAGTACCAGTTTTCTCATATTCAGTTTGTTGACTTGTAAGTTCATTTTTTAAGAAATTGTACCATTTGTATTATATCCGACATATGTTATACTTTTGTTAATACATGTATATATATTTGCATACCACCCCATATGAGTTTATTTGTATATTGCTAAATTAGATGTAGTTTTAGAACATAAGAGATACATGCATCTTTTGTTTTTTGAGGCCTGACTTACCTCATCAAACATAATTTTTTCCAGGTTTATCCATTTATTTGCAAATGATGTGATATCATTCTTCTTAATGAGTAATTAAAACTCCATTGAATATGTGTTCCACATTTTCTTGATTAATTCAACCATTAAGGAGCATCTGACCTGTTCTAATACCTTGGCTGTAGTGAAAAGTGCAATAATGAATATGATTGTGTAAATTGCTTTGCTGTATTCTGATTTTTAAACTTTTGACTAAATGCCCTGCTGGATAACAGGGCAGATCTATGTTTTTTGTTTTGTTTTGTTTTGCTTTTAGAAATCTCCAAGCTTCATTCCAGAGTGGTTGCTCCAGTTTACATTCCCACCAAGAATGTATTAGAATTTCTTCTTTCCCACGTCCATGCTGATGGCTATTGTTTGTAGTCTTGATGATGGCAGTTCTGTTTTGGGTGAAATGGAATCTCTTTGTCATTTGGATTTGAATTTCCTTATGGCCAGAGATATTGAACACTCTTTTTTTTAATATATCTACTGATTATTTTTACTTTTTCTACTGAGAAGTCTCTGTTCATCTGATTAGCCAATTTTTTAATTAACTAAATTGATTCTTGAAAAGCTGGTTTCTTTAACTCTTCATATTCTGAATGTTATCTGGAAAAGATCTTCTCCCATTATCTAAGCTCTTCTTAGATTGTTAAATATGTTCTTTGCTATGCAAAAAAAATGGTATATTGGTATAATCCCATTTGCCAGTTTATTTGGTTTTCTAAGGCCTTGCAATTTTACTCAGAAAGTTCTTGGCTGTGCTAAGAAATTCTAATTTTCTCCTACTCATTCCTGTTGCAATTTCAAGGTTTCAAGTCTTTTTTTAAAATACATTTTATTGTGAAAATACTGTACAGAGGGGTTATAATCACATAAGCAAGGTAATGAGTACATTTCTTATCAAGCATTGCTGCCTTCTACATTGTTTGCCCCTACCATCCTTCTCTCCCATCTCCACAACTACTTCATCCCCCCAACCCCCCTGCCCAAATTGTAAAGTTCGTTTTTCTACATAGCATCTTCTATATCTCATTGTTGCAATGGGTCCACTTGTATCCCTATTTAAACAATTTCTTTTTTTCCCGTCCACTCCCCAAATGATACCAATATCAAATATAGTGAAAAAAGTGTTTAAACCATGGGGGAAGGACATACAAAACAAAACAAAAAATCATGGTTACCTTATAAATACATTAGAAACAATAGCAAGAAAGATAAAAAAAAACCACTTGTGTCCTAGATTGAAGTTTTTGATCCATTTTTAACTGGTAGTTGAGTTTGCTTTACTATTCACAATCATTAACTTTATTAAAAATTTATTGTATACAATAGAATTTGACTCCTCTGTTAGGAAGAATGATATTTTACCAATCCTAAAGAAATGGAAGGATTTGAAAAAAGTTATATTAAGTGAAGCAAGCCAAATCCAGAGAAAATAAAGGTTGCATGATATAATGTCCCTATAAATCTAAAAGTAAACATGTTGGGCTGGATCATAGGCAAGTGGTTACAAATGAATTAACTGAAGTATAAGACTTTATGGACAGCTCTACTAGTGTAATCTTTTAGAAATACTAGGTCAAAGCCCAAAAAATTTAACACCAGGAAGCCCAAGAGGAGGGGTGGGCCAAGGGGAGCAGTAGAGGAATGGAGATTGTATGATGGGGAAGGGAGAATTCAGTCAAGAATCTGTTGTATATACCAAAAATTAAGGAAAGTAAGTGAAGGATGAAAGTTGGTGAGAATGTTGAAGGGGGTGACACTAATCAGGATTCTATGTATTCATCAACTATTGTGTTAATTTTTTACAAAGCATTTATTAAAATACTGCCTCCCAAGGTGTATTATTCTTCATTAGTTCACTATAAGGAAATCAGTTTGTAGGGATAAAAATGTTTTCAATTAGACCAGGAGATTGTATCACTCATTGTATTACTATATTGACTAATTTGTCTTGTTAAGAATTTGAGGATGAGTGTACATTTCTATATGATCTCCTAAAACTTGGCCTAAGATTTCTATAGGGGGCACACCTTCAGAGATTTGGGCATGAGTCTGGCCAATGTAGAATTAATAAGAACTATTTCCATCACTTACCAGTTAGAATATATCAATGCTTAGGTGAAAACTCCACACGTTATAACAAGGGACTTAAACAGTAACTCCAGTTTGAAATGAGTCTGGTTTCTAACATATGTAGTTTAATGCAGGAATTATTCCTGAAGGCAAAACAGGAGAGAAGAATCAAGGACTAGAGTCTTACAATTATATTCTATTTCTACCTGAAGTACATGAAGAGATATCCATAATGATTATTGTTATGTAGAAAGAGTAATTAATATTACCATGTTTTCCTCATTCCCAAGAGAAAAATAAATATCCTATTTTTAATGTAAAATTTTAGGTAGTCTTTGCTGAAGTCACATTATATAGCATATATTTTTATACTTATGCTCTTTTAATAATGAATATTATATTTTTCTTGAATACATTATTAATTGTAATTAAAATAACATAGTGAGACAGAATTTAGAAAAAATAGGATATATTTGGGAAGAATTTTAAATATGGCAACCTCTCTTATAAAGAAATATTTCTGCTCCATTTTTATCATAGAATCAGTAATACCTAAAACTAAACTAAAATTACCTATTTCAGACTTTAAATTTTGCTTTAAAAAAAGACGATTTTGTTTAAAATAAGTATATTCACCTTCCTAGATAATGTTTTGGAAGGAAGGTGTCCTGTAATGTATTCCATACTGCAGCATTTCTATTTTAACAATCAAACTTCAAGAGCAAGATTGTCTTTGTTTACAAAAACAGAGCTGATTGTATTTTGCATGTTAAATGTGCATTCATAAAATGTTACTTGAGGAACAGTAAAATTCTATGGTTATGTTCAGATGTAGTTAAAAAAGAAAAAAAGTATGATCTCATATTGAACTTTATACCATTAGTGGCATATGTTATTTTCTATGAGGCATCCCTGTGTGATGCAGTTGTGCATATAAATTTCTACTTAGTTGACAGACTCTGTGCATGTTAATAGATCACTTAACTCATTTTTATATTCACAACCACCTCACCTATAAATTCTTTATCTGTGCACAATTAGTTGACCATTTTCTTTCATAGAAATATTTCAGAAATTAGTGAGTAGAGGCCTGATATCTGGTCAATACCATAGGTTTATAATTTTCTTTTGTGTGAATTTTTTCAGGTAAAGAAAAGAGCTAACCAGTAAGGAAAGGTTACCTAAAGAACAGCAGTAGCATAACAATGCCTCCAAGTATTCATTTCACATTTCCATTCTACTTGAAGCACTGGAGGTTATCAAACCCACTGTGTTTCATTAACGGGCTGAAGTTTTATAAGGAGCACGTTCCAGAAGGCATTAGCAGAGCTCATTTACATGAAACAGTTTATTTTTTAATTTTTTTTGTAGATTACAAATAGAAGAAATGAAATAGAAGTAAAAATAGAAAATAAATGCCACTGACAAACTGTAGGTATTGAAAGGTCAAACAGCAGAACCCAGGAGGCAACTTGAGAATGGAGAAATAACACTGCTAGCTTATGAAGAGAAAATCAAAACAAATTGTAGCAGAACCAAACAGAATTCATAAATGCTCTTGAATAAACCCATGAATGATACAATTCTTGGTCAGTGAATAAAATTATTAGATATATAATTCTTCATCATTGTGTGTGTGTGTGAGAGAGAGAGAGAGAGAAAGAGAGAGAGTCTAGAGGCTTGAACTCAGGACCCAACCATAGTCCCTAAGCTTCTTTGCTCAAGGCTAACACTCTATCATGTGGCTTTTACAGTGTTTAATTGAAGCTAAGTGTCTCACAGACTTTCTTGCACTGGCTACCTTTGAACCACAGTCCTCAGATTTCAGCCTCCTGAATAGCTAGGATTACAACCTTAAACCACTAATGCCCAGAGTGGTCCATTCTTTTTTTTTTTTTTTTTTACATTTTGTATAGTTCTTTTGCACAATGAAATCTATTCAATCTTTGTCCTTTACTATTTTAGAGCTTTTCAAAACACCAAGGTACAATTTGCATGCAGCAATATTTTTCTTGTTTGCATATCCCATGTGAACCATTGCTGCCTAAAGGATGATGGAGTCTTAAGAGTAACCCCTCGAATCACCAAGTACTAATGTTCTCTGACTGTACCCTAATTTGTTCCAGTTGTAAGTTTGCTGCATTAAAATATGGATATATAATTAAGCTGTCCTCAACCTATTGCTCCTGAATTTTTGTGTTTTTATAATATTGTAACTATTTTTCCTTAATTTATAAAGTGTATTTTATAATTTTCAAAATTTTTTTCCATAAAAGATTAACTTACAACGTTCCAAAGAAAAATGTTATACAGATATAATGAGAATTTTACAATTTGACATGACTAAAGTTATATGTCTATATGTCTATATATATATATATATACATGTGCATATATATGTATGTAAAAGAAAAATAATGTAACATTTGCATTAAAATAACATGCTTAGTCTTTTTTAATATTTTAATTCAATTTATTGTTTTCTCTTAGTAAGGGGACATATTTTGGTACATGGGTTAGGACCCACCAAAACTTTTTTTTAAAGATTCACAATTCACATGATGCTATGTATTTGGAGTGAGCAATTTATTTATTTAAAGTGTTGCAAACGATTTAATATACTTCTGAAGAAACTGTCTAATTGTTCAAAAAACATATAGAGAAAACAAGAAATACCAAACATCATGAAATATTTTTCCATCACAGAACCTGGTGTGGGGAACATGTTTTAAACATATCTTAAACTGTTGTGTTCGTGTATACTTGAGTCATCTCTTATCATTGTATTTGTGATACTCACAAAAAACTGTCTAATCATTAAAGAATGAAAAACTATGATGCCAATTTTAAGGATATTAAGTATTTTTGTGGTTAGTATATCTTACAAATGCCTTAACTTTATAGCCCACATATATCTGGAGCTCTGCCTTGACTGTGTCCACACATATCTGGAGCTCTACCTTGACTGTGTCAACTCATGTCTGGAGCTCTGTCTTAACTATCATGCTTTATTATATGAGTAGAAAAATATATCCCACAATTATAAGATACTTGGAAAGTGCTTGTATCATTTCAGTATCTTTTGACAAAATGCTGAATTAGGCATATATCTGTAATCAATAATATAAGTTTGAGAAATAACTATCTCCTCTTTTCTTGTCTTCTTATATAGACACATATATATACAACACATACATATATCTGGCAGTGACTCCTAAAGTAAATGATCCTATTCTGTCTTCTCCCTCGATATCTTGTAGCATATAGCCATGTGATTTCTCTGTCTTTTTCTCTTCTTTTTAAAATTTTTTTGTCTGTATTGGGGCTTGAACTCAGGACCTGGGCATTGTCCCTGAGCTTATTTGGAGATAGGGTCCTTATAGAAGTAATAAGCTTAGAAGGAAGAAAGGAAGGGAGGGAGGGAAGGAAGGAAGGAGGGAGGTAGGATGGGAAAGATAGAAAGATAAGAAGAAAGCTGGTGAGACAATGGCTCACACCTATAATCCTAGGTACTTAAGAGGCTCAGATCTTAGGATTTAGTTTCAAAGCCAATCCAGTAGGAATGCTCTTGAGATTCTTATCTCCAATTAACCACCAAAATCCAAAAGTAGAGCTGTGGTTTAAGTAGTAGAACACTATCCTTGAGCACTTTTAAAGTCTTATGACTACAAATTTTTAGAATTGAAATTAAGGGAAATATCTATGAATTTCAGAATTGAGCTTTTGTATTTTCATCATTGTTGTATTGAAGGTGGATACTAGCATTTAAACAAAACCAAATGCTTAGTAGGGAAGGAGTCCTTCACTGGATTGAAGGCCTCAGCCCTTTCAGACAGGGCATAACATTTTTACCTAGGACCAATACTTAGATTGCAGCAGAGCTGACATTACAAACATATACCAAAGCACCTAGTTCAGTTTTTGTGATTGATCTTATGATATTTTAAAGTGACTTTTTTCATAATAACAGAAAATTTAGAGTAAGATGTTTTCCATTTAGAGTGGTACACAAAATATGTATAGAAAAAGTATGTCAGATAAGTGACAAAGGTGAAGAATGTTCCATTATTTTGTTCTTTATGGTATGAAGCTTCGTTATTTATAAAGTATTCTAAATGTATATTGGATTGTATGTTTTATTTAGTATATTATTATTGAAAACTGAATTATAAAAGTCTGCTAATTGCCTTATATTTGTACAAAGTATAAATAATATTAATGTATATCACATATATTTTTTCTCATTAAGGAAGTTTTAGAGGGGCTGGGAAGGTGGCTCAGTGGTAGAGCGCTTGCCTTGCATGCCTGAGGCCCTGGGTTCAATTCCTCAGCACCACATAAGCAAAAAGAAAAAAGCCGGAAATGGCACTGTGGCTCAAGTGGTAGAGCACTAGCCTTGAGCTGAAGAGCTGAGGGACAGCACCCAGGCCCAGAGTTCAGGTCCCACGACCGGACCCAAAAAAAAAGAGAAAGTTTTAGAGAGGCAAGAGATTACATTATAGATTCCCAAAGTGTAGTGTAGATTTCAATAGAAATCGTTTCCTCATTGTACATTCTTACATGCAGCATAGAACTTTAAATAAAAAGAAATAATTGTCCAGCCCAGTTCCAGTGGCTCAGGTCTGTAATCTAGATACTTAGGAGGCTGAGATCTGAGGATTGTGCTTCGAGCCAGCTGAAGCAGGAAAAATTTGTGAGTCTATCTCCACTCATAAAAAGCCAGAAGTGGTGATATAGCTCAAGTGGTAGAGCACTAGCCTTAAGCAAAAGAGGCTTGGGGGCAGTAACTAAGCCCTAAGTTCAAGCCCTAGGACCAGCAAAAAAATAATAATAATAAAAATTAATGTCATTTTCAGGACAGCTTTCTGGTCATTCCTCTTTCTCAACACACACACACACACACAGAGATGCAAACACACACAAACACAGATGCCATTTCACTGACACATATACTGATAGACTTTCACATATGGTGTGTTAATGAATTTATTAAGTTGGAAAAGTGCCGCAAATATTGTGAATGCAGGTTTACAGCTTCAGAACCGTATTATTCATAAACCAGTTTAAAAAATATTACATTCCTAGAAAGTAGAGGATACACTAATGCTAGGTTTATGAAAATTAAGTAAAACACAAGATGATTGTTGGTTTTGAATTGTATTTTATCCCATTAAAATATGTTAATAGAAGCATCTAAGAAAAAGACATATTGACATGAAATAAAATAATTGTGTTGCTGGGCCCTCTAATGACAAAGACTTTGTAAGGCAATTAACCACAGTCTACGAACAAGTACGTGCATTAATATAGTAAACTCTTTTTTACATTTTGTTTTTGATCAAAACTTCTATTTGGTTTATTTGATTTGAAGGATCTAAATTATGTGTTTAAGTAGTACTTTCAAAGTACACTGAAAAAAACAACACTAGCTTGTTATGGAGTTGTAGCGTTTAAAGACATAAGGGACATAAGTAAATGCTCACAAGAATCTGTTAGCTAACCAACCATGTTTCTTTTATGTAGGATTAGTGTCACATTGCACATAAAAATTAAGTATGTGTTTACTTGACAGGACAACATATTAAATACAACTCAAACAAGGTACTCTGATTACAGCTTACTTTATGTAGTTTGTTTATATAAAACAATATATGAAGGACAGGATCTGCATTTATGTAATTCAGTAGTCTTGTTATTACTAAAAGAGGGGTAAACCAAAGATTCATCTTTCACTGACTCATTTCACAGAATTTATGTGTTAATATCCATTTTCTGTGTCATCCTAATTTCATTTTGTATGATTCTGCACATATTTTTTGAAAACTTGCCACCATTAAAACAGGTATAAAGCAATATCATAGTGGGGAAAACTAAAACATATCAAGATAGAATTAAAATATATAAAATAAAATAAATGTAAAATGTAGGCATGTATATATGACAGTATGACAAATATGCTTGAGTGTATAAGTATTTAGTTTTACAATTGTCAAATGGCTGCAGTCGATGATTTCTTAATATTTATTTAATTTTTATATTAGCTGTAGATATATTAAATTGAGATTTCTATATATACCTCTAATATAATAACATTTCTTCATGTATTGATTTCCTATTTGTTCTTTGTCTTTTGGGAATATGTATTTTGCTCGTTTATCTATTACTATTTATTTGTTTAGGCATTTATTTACTTTTTCACCATTTAATGTACTCTTGAAATAAATCCTTTGTCTTATGCACAGCTGGCAGGTTTGCTTATGTTCTGTCAGCTGTCTCTTCAGTCCTATAGCTTCCTTTGATGTGAAGAAGTTTTATAATTTGATGTCTGAATTGCCAATTCTTACTGTTATTTCCTGATATATTGGAGTTCTACTGTGAAAGTTAATACCTATGTCTATACCTTCAGGAGTTTTCATTCTGTTTTTCTGTTGGAGTTTTAATATTTTAAGTCTTTGATTATTAGTGTCCTTGATTTATTTTAGATATTTTAAACTGGGTATAAACTAGAAAAATTGTTTCAGTCTTCAATAGGAGATACTCTCATTTTCCCAACACTCTTAATAGGATAGGTTGTTTTTATCCAACATATGTTTTTGATCCTTTTATTAAGATCAAATGATTAAGATATAAGTGGTTATTTCTGTATCTTGTGTTGTATTTTATTGATTTATCCTCATGTTTTTGTGTCTAAAATCCTTTTCTCTGTTTGGCTAAAAATTAGTAAATCTTTTCTTATCATTTCTTAAAACCAATTGTATTTTACTGAGTTTTCTACCAGTTTTCCATCTCATTAATATTTGTCCTAATATTGTTCTAATATTTTTTCTTATTTTTCTCCATTCACTGATTTGGGTTTTGGCTTATTCTTGTCTTTGTTAGAATTTGAGCTGCATCATTAGGTTTTTTTACTGTAGCTCTGAAAAGTCAGACCTATGCCCATCGTTTGTATGTCCTTTGTTGTGTTATAGACGGTAAGACAGTCTTAATTCAGGACCATTGGAAGGATGGAGGGCCCATTGCAAGGGTCATGTGTAATGTAGGATTGGAGAGAAATCAAACTCAAATCCTGCAGATTTATTCTTAATAGTGCTTCAGAAGATGGACTTGTTTTATTTGTAGTTTATTTGCTTAGCATTGTCTGAAAGTTTCAATTCATTTACCTTCTCTTCAAGAGCTACATTCTGTCTCTTATTTAATCTTTTATTCTGTTGAGGTTTTCAACTGAGTTTTTAATTCGCTTTTTGCATTTTTCAATTTTTTAGGATCTCTATATCCCTATTGAATTCCTCTTTTCATCCTGTATTTTGACCTTTTATAATTTATTACTGTTACTATTACTACTACTATCTTAGATTACTTAAATATTTGTTCATTCCCTCTAAAGTTTCAATAATCATTTTGATAATCATTTTTAAAAGTCTCTGTTAATTTATCCACTTCACTACTAATAGAGTCTGTTCTTGTGGATTTGTCTCTTATAAGTATCTTAGTAGGGGCTGAGAAGGTGGCTCAGTGATAGAGCGCTTGCCTTGCATGCATGAGGCCCTGGGTTCAATTCCTCAGCACCACATAAGCAAAAAGAAAAAAGCCAGAACTGGTGCTGTGACTCAAGTGATAGAGTGCTAGCCTTGAGCTGAAGAGCTGAGGGACAGCACCCAGACCCAGAGTTCAGGCCCCATCAAAAAAAAAAAAAGAATTATCTTACTAAATTGATTTGTTATGACTTTACTCTTTCAAATTTTTTCAAATTTTACTCTTTCAAATTTGTACATTTGAGGTCAAGTTTCTGGCTGAAGGTTTTAAGCACCTATGATTTTTCATTTGAAGTACTGTCAATGTTCATGTGTGATTGAATATTGTCAGGGCTGATACGTACAGCCATTTATTTATTTTAACATTGCTCTCAGGATTGACCTAAGTAGACAGCCATGTTTTTCCTCACATGTTCAAGGTATCAGGCCAAATCTCAGCACACTCAGAATAAAACCAAGCTAGGGTCTCTTGTAGTTCCCAATGTAAAATATATAGAGTGTTATTGTATGTTGGGTGAGGGTAGGGGTCAGTCAAGTGTTAATTTTTAATTCAAGAATGTTTTCACTTTGTGGACTAGGGGCTATTGCTGGTTACAAGGAGCATAGCAGTCTGTAGGCTGATACAATCCCACTTGGCTCACATGCCCCTGAATTTATACTCTTAAGAGCATCGAATGTCTATTGAAGTTGTCACCAAAGCATCACTGTGGAGGAGCAAACAAGGAAATTGAGTACTAAATTACAAGAGAGGCTCAAACACTTGCATGCAAAACTCAGCCATTCACAGAAACCACCAAGAAGCTAATTGCCATGGCAAAGGGCAAAGGGCAAAGAGGCAGGGAAAATAGAATGATCCTATGGACTGGGTCTCAGAGCTCTTGGACCTACCCAATAACCTCAATGACCTGGGAGGTAGAGAGCAAGCACTCTGTCAGATATTGGCTAAAAAATTGGTTTCAGCAGTCATCCTCACATGATAGGATTTCACTCTTCCACAAAGTGTGTGGTACTTCTCACGCTTGTACACATCACTTCCTGGGCTTCCTTCTGCTTAAACTTCTCAGAGGGTCCATATAAATCCTTCCCCCTCCATAACAGCTCTTTTGGTCTTCCTCCATCAAAACACTATGAATATCAATTTATGCTGGTCCCTTTCAACATGAATATCTGATTTCATTTGCTGTTATTCAGTTTCAAGAATGTTTTATCTTCCTATTTTTTCTTCCTTCTATGAACCAGCAATATATATGCCTATAAAAGGAACATAATTACCTAATTCAATACTGGACCCTCCATTTAGCCAATTCAAACAATGCCATGAAAATTATGTGTTTTTTCCAATCAAACCATTAGATGATCTTGGCAAACAGTTTCTGGTGCAATGTTTCCTTAGTTACTAAAAAATTTAAGCCAGGAATAGGCAACAATTCATCTAAAGGGCCTGATAGTAAATATTATGTGTTTTCCATGCCATATGGTTATTTTACAACTATTCAGCTCCACTGTTGCTGCATGAAAGCATCCATAGAAAATATATAAACAAATAGATTTGATTATGATCCAACAATAAAGAAAAAAAGCAATTAAAAAAGATCCACTGTGACACGATATAGCTATCCTGTTTTTAATGGCAATTTTGACTACCAAATGACCCTGGCACGTATCCTAAGCCATAAAGGAAAAAGTCATTAAAATAGTCACTCGAACATGTTGTATTGGCACGCAGACCTGGACTCTTCCTTAACTGATGTGCAGATTCTGAACCCAGACTAGGTACATTCCAGTGGCTGTGGTATATCTTTAACTAGCCTAGTACCCAAACTCCTTCCTCCTGTCTTGCTATCACCCAATATATGTTTCTGTCTATAATTCTCTAATAGATTACACATTGTGCAAATCTAATCTCTCCTTGGTATCTTAGTACCTTCTGACTTATGTTCCCAGTTACCATACATCAGGACTTGATTTTTATAAACATAGGCAATATTCCAGGTTTATTCCAAAGGAAGAAATTGTCCATTTTTCTAAATAAACCATGAAATCCCAAAGTTATAAAAATAAAGGAATGAATGTGAAAATCGCTATACTTAACAGTGGAAAAGCCACTTCTAATTCAATGTTCTCCATTTAACCCTGCATATTCTAAGTAGGTGAAGAATCTTAATGTTCTGGTCACTTGTTCAAAGCATCTAACATGTTTAGGAAGATAGTAACTTAAACTCACAAACCTGCATCTAACATGAAAACTTAGGAGAGTTTCCAACATGTTTTTTTAGATGTATTAAATGATACTACCAATTTCTTTAGTGGTTTCTTTAACTGAAACTATATCCCCTGTCTATATGTGGTAAGAAAGAAAATATGAATGGTTCTAATTAAAGCAACTGGAAAATAGACACATAATCTTATAGGATAAAATGAAAATATCTATACATGAAAGCCACAGAAACCTCAGAAATTCAGTTTAATGGCAAGAGGTTAACTGGATCTCTGATAGAAGATGTATCACTGTGTTTTATTATGTCCCCTCATCCATGAGAGGTTTCCCATTTAATAGTCAGATAAGCTTATATACAAGACAAAGGATACAGAAAACTAAAACAAAAAAGTAGAAACAATTGCAAACAGAACATAATAAGAACCTCTTATTTCCAGTTCTTGGAGTTCATTTTGATACTCTTCATTATATGTGGTCCTATACACTTAGCAATTGGGTTTTTGTGATCCCCTGCTAAGAATACTATACATGTATTCTAGTTATTACAAATGAGAGAAATCATACATCTTACATTTCTTGGGCTTGATTTGCTTCACTTAAATGAACTTTTCCAGGTCTTTCCATTTCCTTACAAATTGGATGCCATCATACTTTGTGATGGAAACATAGAATTCCACATACATATACATACACTTTCTTGATTCACTGATCTACTGAGGGGCATCTTGGTTGATTTCATATCTTAGCTATGGTAAATAATGCTGCAGTGAATGTGGTTGTCCTGGTAGCTTTAGTATGGTCTTGTGATCGTTTGGGTAAATATCCACAAGTGGACTGCTGGGTCATATGGAAGCTCTATGTTTAGGCTTTTGAGGAACTTCCAAACTGTTTTCCAGAGCAGTTGAACAAGTTTACACTACACCAGCAGTGTAGTAACTTTCTTTTTTGGCACATCCCTGCCAGCATCTGTTGCTATTAGTTTTCTTGATAATGGCCATTCTAACTGAGGTAAGGTTTAATCTCAACATTGTTCTGATTTGTGTTTCTTTTATGGTCAGAGATATTGAGCATTTCTTCAAGCATCTATAGGGCATTCTTATTTCTTTTTCAGAGAAATTTCTCTTTAAGTCTTTAGCCCAATTTTTAATGTGGTGGTTTTTTTCTTTAAGGGTTTGTTGTTGGGGAGGTTTAATTTTTTGAACTCTAAGTATATAGATATGTGGGCCTTGTCTGTTGTATGGCTAGTGGAGATCTTGTCTCAATCTGTGGGGTTTATATTGATCTTTCTAGCTATGTCATTTGTCATGCAGAAGCTCTTCATTTTAATGCAATCCCATTTTTCTTTGATTTTTTTTCTCATTCTGAGTTTGACCTATGCCAAGGATCCTTAGTGTCTCCCTTATTCCTTCCTGTAATGTTTTCAGGATATCTGCTTTTACCTTGAGGTCTTTGATTCATTTGGAATTGATTTTAGTAAAGGATGATATATAAGGATCTAACTTCAGATTTCTACACAATTATAGCCAATTCTACAAGCAACATTTGTCAAAGAGGAAGTCTTTCTTTCATCATTTTTTTCATCCTTTTTTTTAATCGAAGATTATGTGTCTACAAGTCTTCAGGTTTATTTCTGGGTCTTCAGTTCTATTCCATTCGTCTTTAGGCCTGTTATTGTGCAAATACCAAGCTGTTTGTTGTAGTTGTTTTATTACTATGGCTTTTTAATAGAGTTTGAAGTTTAGTATTGATATTTCTCTAACACTGTTCTTCCTGCTAAGGATTGTTTTTGCTATTCAGGGTCCTTTAGTATCCATATAAATTTTTGGATTGCTTCTTAAAGCCTGTATTCAAGAACAGTGATATTTGAAGGTACAGGGAGGGACAACTTACACATTTAGATTGGAGTGACAACACACTTTAGACTATACCATTGTCCCATTTGTGATCTAGTAATTCATTCTAATGATGTCATTCTCAGTATATACTAATCCAACCAACAACATTAACAGTGCTTTCTAATGTTACTAGATGACCTTTATGTAGCATACCATTTAGGTCATCTTGGAGAGATTAAAGTTTGGGGCCCATTGGATGGTTTATTGAAGTTTCGATATGTAGGTCATAGTAATTTTATTCCTATTAATTTAAAATATTTTATTCCTCATTAATTCCTATCACTGTGAAAACTCAGATTACAATCTGCATATTGAGTCAAAAATTTTTGGCTTCTTAGTATTATCAACTGTCAAAATCAAGTTCCAGATAAACAACAAACAAATTCTTGGAACTACTTTCTTTTAATGAAGCCTGCTACATTCATAATATCTGATTCTTTCATTATTATGAAATAACTTTGGAAATAAATTCAACCCAATATAAAATTATGTCCCATCCTTTTTGCTAAAGCACCATTAATGTCTACATATATTAGGATAATTTTTGCTGATGTAGAATAACAAAATCCTCCAGTACCTGGACATTGTCCTTTCAGAATTAAAATCTTATGGTTTACATAGAGAAAATGCTGGAATCTCTCTTTGCACATATTTATGAAGAGTGAATTCACATTGGGCACCAGGCATGACAAGAATGATTTCTTCTTGACAGAATTGTTTCAAGGTTTGCTAGTGCACAAGGGAAAAAACAAATTGGGATGGGGAGAAAGGTCTGCTTTTGATGCAAATGAAGCTCAATGGGATTTAGATATTTAAGATACTTACCCATTCAGTCATAAATTCTGACACATATTCCCTTTCCAATTCTCAAACTCCTTGTGGTCCATAAGAGGGTCCTGTCAGAGTAGAGACTCAGTGATCTATGGATTAAAGTTGTTCCTGATTTGATATTTATCTGCTGTTTGTGGACATTTTAGGCCTTAAGGTAGAAGGAATGATGAAGTGTTTTTTAAGAAGTTATCTTAATCAAAGGCTTTCTTCTTATCTTTTTTTAATGTTGATATTTGTAGACTGCTAAAAGTTTTTTCTCATCCTGAAAATTATCAGATATATTCATACTAGTCAAACTAGCTAATTATTTTATTGTTATTGTTATTGTTCGCTACATGTCTGTATTCATTTGGAAATTTGTGTAGTGCTGAGAAGCAACTATGTGGCCATATGAATGCACAGGCAAAAGTGTTCTATATATTTACCACTTTTATTCTTTTTGAATATTATAGTTTTTCTTTGGTTTTTTTTGGGGAGTTTTTGCATAGCTAGTTAGTTCTCCCAAAAGCTTCCTTTCAACTTATACTTTATTGAATTCATTTAGATATTGTATGCCATGTGTTGCTGAAATAACATATCCTAATGATAGCTACATATTTAATGTTCTTCAAACACACTTACGTCAATTACCCTATTTCTGATTTTAGAATTCTTATGTTCTTGAAAGCTGATTCCACAATTGTAACAGATCAGGATTCTCAGTGGTTCTTGGTGCTGTAAAAGAGGAAATTGATTATAGTAGAGGAGATTTAGTCGAATAGATTAGATTAAAATAAAAGAAACATCAAGATAAAAGGAATGAAATGAGCAAGATCAAAAGTGAGCAACAGTACCAAGGTTCTTTAGTTTGAGTGGCATGTCTTGAAAATGAGCTTGTGCATCAAAAACTCCTCCAACTTACTAGGTAGCAAAGATTTTGGTCCTAGCCAGTCACATTAAGACTGTCATGGCACATGAGTGGAAAGAGCATATAATGCAAGTCATCAGTTAATTAGTCCAAAAGTCACTCAGCTATCAGTATGATTGTGAATTTGGCTGTTTTGTGGACTGTGGACCAATAAGTTCTAGTTGTAATTCACAAATTGTTCTGTTAATATTAAGGGTCCAGATCTGTGGCGGGGTTTTTTGTTTGTCAGTTTTTGTTGTGTTTTTGTTTTTTGTCTTTTTGTGCTGTTCCTAGGACTTGAACTCACAGCCTGGGTTTTGTCCCTGAGCTTTTATGTCTTTCACTTGAGCTACAATTCCACTTTCAGCTTTTTTTTTAAGTTTCATCATAAAGATTCTTTGACTGATCTCAACCTGCTCATGCAATTCCAGTCTATCTCTTTAACTGATCTCAACCTGCTCACACAATTCCTTTATTTCTCTTTGAGTATTCTCAAATATGCTCACGAAATTCCTGTATCAATCTTTGAGTAGCTTCCTCATGCTCATGAGACTCCTCTATTGATCTTTGGTTTGCCTCCTCTCTCTCCCTATCATGCTCACACTGAGACCTTTGCAGGTTTTCACTCTTTTCATTTACCATGTTTACCTGTAGTGTTTGTGGAGCTTTTGGGGAACTTCCTCTGGATTATTCATTATCTGTCTGTCCCTTGATTGTCATGAGTAGGAGTTGAGATCCCCAGGCTTACCATTTTTCTTGTGTTTTTCCGGCTTGTTCTGCCCATTTGGGATGAGAATAACACCAGTTTTGTGCTAGAACACTGTTTTAAGGTAAGCATCAACCAAAGTCCGTAGTTACACAGTCAAAAGTCTGCAGATACAATCTAGTTCAAGAGATACAATCTATTCAACATCAAACAACTATGTCTTAATGGCCTAAGAACAGCAAAGGAGAATTTGGCAACCAGAAATTATTAGCTTTAGGGAAAATGTGGGGGAAAATAGGACTAGAGGGATGTGGGAAGGTGAGGGAGAGTGGAATTAACCAAGTCCTAATGTCAAAGAAGGAAATGGATTGGACAGAATGATAGCAGAGAGAGAAAAAGAAAAAATGAATAAGAAGAAGAAAAAAAGAGACAAGAAAAAATTGAAAAACAAAAATTTTAAATTAAAAAGTGAAACCCTTAAAAACTTCAAGTTTGAAGTAGTATTCAGAGAAGAATGGGGATGCGATGAGAGGTGGGGAGGGATAGAAAGGAGACATGAAAAACTAGAAAAATAAAAATGTTTTAAAATACTATATGGGTATAAAGAGGTAATACTGCTATTAAGGAATTTAAGTCTAAGAGATTTTGAATTGAATAATAAATTTCTGGGTTAAGTGTGTACACATTGTGGGATAAGATCTAATAATCGATGACGGGTATATCTGAGGATGAGCAGAACAGCAATTGTCACACAGAAAAGAACGAAAGAGAAGAAGTGAAAAGAATGAGAAAAGAAAGAAAGAAAAAAAAGGATCAAAAGGTCAGTAGAGATAAACACACACACACACACACACACACACATATACACCTAAAATAAAAATTATACTAGGAAGAAAAGAAAAAATAATAGAAAAAATTTTAAAAAGTTAAAAATTAAAAATAAGGTACAAAAAAGAGAAAGTTCTTTGATATTTTTTTGCAGGGGGGGAGAAGGGGGTAGGATGATGGGAAGATTCTGTATCTCCCTTGTGTCTGTAACCAGTCTCTTGGTGGAGTCTCTGGTCTGCTTGTGATGTTTGGTTTTCCTGTGGCTTGATTGGTTACTTAAGTCAGTAAATGGTGCTGGCAAAATTGGTTAACTACTTATAGAAAATAAATCTATATCCTTATATATATCACCCTGCACCAGAATAAATTCCAAATGGATCAAAGACCTCGGAGTCAAAGCAGACACTGAAAACATTGCAGGATAGAATAGGAGAAACCCTAGATCTCCTTGGCACAGGCTGAAATTTTCTTAATAGAGACTCAGAAACACAACAAATCAAAGAAAGGTTGGACAAATGGGATTGCATGAAGTTGCAGACCTTCTTCATGGCAAAGGACAGAGCTAGCAAGATCAATAGAAAGCCCACGGAATGGGAGAAGATCTTCACTAGCCATACAATAGACAAGGGTCTCATATCTAAAATATACCTGGAACTTAAAAAAAATTAAATCCCCCAGAAACAAATCTTCAAAGAAACAACTGCCCAATAAATAAGTGGGCTAAAGACTTAAAGAGAAACTTCTCTAAAGAGGAAAGAAGGATGGACAATAGACATATGAAGAAATGCTCAACCTCCCTAGCCATAAAAGAAATGCAAATCAAAACAACATTGAGATACCACCTCACCCCAGTTAGAACGGATATAATCAAGAACTCTAACAACAACAGATGCTGGAGGGGATGTGGACAGAGGGAACCTTACTGCATAGTTGGTGGGAGTGTAAACTTCTTCAACCACTTTGGAAAGCAGTATGGAGGTTCCTCAAAAGACAAAGGAGGAGGCTAAAATGCTTGATAAGAAATGCACTCATTATCTTGCCCATGTAATTGTAACCCCTCTGTACACTATTTTCACAATAAAAAATAAATAAAAATTTTAAAAAAGCCTCCACATAGAGCTCCCCTATGAGCCAGCATCCCACTTTTGGGTATTTACCCAAATGATCACAAACAAGACCACACTAAAGCAACCACCACAACTATGTTTATTGCAGCATTATTTACCATAGCTAAGATACGGAATCAACCCAGATGCCCCTCAGTAGATGAATGGATCAAGAGAATGTGGTATATATTCACAATGGAATTCTATGCCTCCATCTGAAAGAATGACATTGCCCCATTTGTTAGGAAATGGAAAGTCTTGGAAAAAATTATATTAAGTGAAGTAAACCAGGCCAAAAGAAACATAGGTCCCATGATTTCCCTTATTTGGAATAACTAGTATATGTCTGAGTCAAGCAGAAAAGGTCAGATAAGTTGATGTTAGGGGAATGAACCTCAAAATAAGGACTCAAATGGGTTTTTTTTGTTTTTTTCTTTTCCTTTCATGCAATTGTTTCTAACATATTTATAAGATGATTTCTTTGTTGCTTTGTATGTCACTCCCCCACGGTATAACCTATGCTTTCAGTGTATTTGATGTTGGTTTACTTTGTGGAGGGGAAGGGAAAAAACTAATCGTTTCACTAGGGATACAGTTGGACCCATTGCAACAATGTCCTTATGTGGAAAAATGAACTTTACAACTTTGGTGGGGGGTGGGGGGAGGATCGGGTGGGGAGAGGGGGGAAGTATAGGAAGGGATGGGAAGGGAAAGCAAAGAGGAGGCAACAATGCTTGATAAGAAATGTACTCATCATCTTGCCCATGTAATTGTAACTCCTCTGTACCTTATTCTCACAATAAAAAAAAAAGATTCTGTACAGAGTTATTATAGTTACATGAGTAAGTTAATGAGTACATTTCTTTGGTTTGTTTGTTTGTTTTTTGTTCGTCATTGGGCTTGAACTCTGGGCTTGGGCAAGTGCTCTACCACTTGAGCCATAGAGCCACTTCTGGTTTTCTAGTGCCTTATTGGAGATAAGAGTCTCACTATCCTGCCTCGGCTGGCTTTGAACCGCAATCCTCAAATCTCAGCCACCTGAGTAGCTAGGATTACAGGCATGAGCCTGTTGAACATTGTTACCCATTCCTTTATTTCTCTCCCACTATCCATTCCCTCCCTCATTCCGCTCCCCCACCCGAATTTGTAAAGCTGAATTCCGACATAGTGTCTTGTTAAGTGTCTCCTTGCACTGGGTCATTCTTTGTCCTTCTTTCAGCATTTTGTTATTCCCCTTCTTTCCCCAAATCAGAAAAATGTATGTACAAGGCAGAAATTAATTGTAGATAAGAATCTCAGGGACTTTCCTGTCCAGTCAACTTTGAACCATATCACTCATATCTCAGCCTCCTACTGCCTGGCCAGGATCTGGTTTTTATCTCCACTCTTTTTTTTATCACCAGCCAGGTGTTTCATAATTCCCTGCTTATCCTTATATGATACATTTTAATTTTTGTGATAAAATGCATTCTTAGGTAGAAAAATTGGAAGGTTTTCTTGTGAGTTTACTCACAAATTGATTTTATTGGTTAAATGGCATTTGGTGATCCATATACATTAGTTGTAAGACAATCCGAATTGAAGAAGATTCTGAACTCTCCACACCAGAAATACCTTCACTGCTGCCTCAAAAAGTCAGAAGTGTTTTCCATAGTTTGTTTTTTCATTACTTTTTTTGCATTTATTTTATTTTATTATTGTTTTTTATTGTGAGAATACCATACAGAGGAGTTACAATTACATGGCCAAGATAATGAGTACATTTCTTATCAAGCATTGTTGCCCCTCTTTGTTTCCCCTTCCCATCCCTTCCCATACTCCCCCCACCTCCCCACAGGCTATCCTCCCCCCCCCCACCAAAGTTGTAAAGTTCATTTTTCGACATAAGGACTTGTACATCTCATTGTTGCAATGGGTCCACCTGTATCCCTAGTTAAACCATTTGTTTTTGCCCTAAATGAAATTGCATCTGATAAAGACCATCAACATGCAGCATGAATGTTGTGATTTTGATCTGTAACCGGCAACACAAAAATTTCTGGCTTCCACATTCAAGAAGTATTTAACAAATACAGTAACATGTATATTTGAAATGGTATGCTAAATATACTAGGCCACATGGACTTGGCCAATTTCAGGATCCAACAAAAAATGTTGTTGCACATACAAAATCTTCCTGCTGAATTTGCTTTGACTCTCACTGGCATCTCTCTCTCTCTCTCTCTCTCTCTCTCTATGTATATATATGCACATATATATACATATTCATATATATATGTGGGTGTGTATAATTTGTATATACTTATAGAATTGTTTTGTTGTGAGACAACAAACTATAAATTTATTATTATCTATCTTGAGATGTATTGGATTTTCTGAATCTCATTTGTAAGAATCTTATAAAAATATAAAAAGCTTTGAATATCTTTTTCTGTGAACACTGTGTTTTCCAACTTGTTTTCTAATTCATTTGGCATATGCTATATAAGCATACCCTATCCTGTAATGTTTCACCTTTAAAAAATCTACTTAAGTTTGCTACCTTTTGAAAAAAAAAATAACACAAGTACTTTATTCATTCATTCATTCTTTCTTTCTTTGGTGGTACTAGTGTTTGAACTCAGGGCTTTACATCTTTTAGGTGCACCACTGCCAAACAATGCCACCATAGGTCTGGCTTTCTCGCTGCCATATTTTTAGGATGCCCATCATTGCTGGAATCACAAATGTGCTGACTTGTCCAACTTCATGGACTTTATTTAAGGTGGTCTGGAAACATAATTACCAAGTCTCAGCCATACATAGCTTAAGTTTTTGTTAAGAGGTTAGAGTGTTCTTGGTATTTTTTTTTTTATTTTTAACAGGGTCTCACTCACTTTGTAGCGTATGCTAGCATTGAACTCATGATACTTCTACCTCAACATCTTGCGTATTAGGATTATAAGTGTACACCAGATGCCTGATTGTCTAGTGAGGTTTTTATATTTGAAAATAATAACTTGATACTTTTATCTGAAATATAAATCATCACTGCAAGAGACACAGAAAATTGAATTATATTTAAATTGGTCATAAATATGTATGTTGAAATGGTTCAGTGTATTTTAGAACTACATTACTCCAGAGGAAATCTTAATTAAAATCCATTTCAATAGTTATTAAAACTGAAATTCCCAATTTTATAAGTGCACAGAATTCTTATTAGTTGAGCACATTAGCTATTGTATATTTTAAAATATTTCCATACCAATAATGACTTTTGGTTACTATGTAATATTTTTAATTTAGTAAACCTTATTAAAGAATTACTATTAACTTTCAGATACGTTAATAAAATATGAATGTAAGAACTTGTAAAATGTTCCTGCTATCTTATCAGTTAATGAGAATTACAGATATGCATTGCAAAGACACTAATGTTTAAGTACCTAGCATTGCAAAGACACTAATGTTTAAGTACCTAGCAGTCTATTCTCACAAAGTGTATTTCTTTTTTAAGGCAAACTCACTTGAAGAAACTCATCTCAAGACTGGAGAGCAAACAGAAGAAAGCAGGAAAATAGACATATCAGTACATTTTGTAAACTACCAGTTTTATTAACATATTTTCATTCTTCTGTACAGCTCTGATTTAGGAAAATATTTTCTCAATCTCAGTCTCAGTACATATTCTGACATTGCTAAACTTGTCTTCAAACCATGAAGAGAAATAGATCCTAAGTAAAACCTTAATTACTGAGAAAGGCAGGAACAAGGGATAAAGAAAAAAAACACAAAACAAAATTTAGCTACATTTTTGTATTTTTTTAAACATTTGATTCTCTGATAGCATCTTACTAGCTTTGCCTAGAATGGATTTCAATTTGTGATCCTCTTGCTAGTTTCCTGAGTAACTAGAATTGTAGTTGTGTGAAATACCACCAAATGTAAGCAAATCAATTATATATATAGGAAATTTGAGCCAATAATTCTCCTTTCATTTTTTTTCTTACCAGCAACATTTTGATTATACAACGAGCATGTAAATTCATTTTAAGAATTAGTTTGAATTCTCATTTGCTTCTGGTGATAGTGGTTAGTTCTTGCTTAAATTATATAAGATTAGGACTCTGATATTGGCTCAATAAAAGAGCCAAGTATCAGCTATGCTAATTATAATGCCCAAGTAGTAGGTCCTGCTATTCTGAGACAAATGCAAGTGAACTGTTTTGTAGTTTGATTTATTTGCTCCAATCCTAGTTAGGATGTTGGGTGGGGGAGTGGGGCAGGAATGCATTTAAATAAATAAATAAATCAAGAGCCAACTTTATAAATAGGACTACTGCTCTTATAAAAGTAAACTTGAAGACATCTCTGCCCCTCTAACATATGGGGATCAGCACAAATATGGCCTCTTCTTAGTCAGGAATCTTATTATTAATTTTTTGGTCTGTCCTGTGGCTTGAAGTCAGGGCCTAAGCACTGTCTCTGAGCTCTTTTGCTCAGTCTAGTCACTCTACCACTTTAAGCCACAGAACCACTTCCAGTATTTGAGTGGCTAATTGGAGAAGAGTTTCACAAGGACTTTGATTCCTGGGCTGGCTTTAAATCATAATCTGCAGATCTCAGCCTCCCAAGTAGCTAGATTACAGGCATGAGCCACCAGCACCCCGTTTAATCCAGACTCTTTATGGAACACTGAATCTGCCTGTTACCTTCATCATGGACATCTCTCTGAGACCTGGAAATAAAAAAAAAAGTTTGTTCAACCTGTACATTCTATTACATCTTCATTCAAACAGCATGAACAGGTTAAAAAAACCATTTTCAGCTTAGGAAGTTAAAACACTATCATGGTGAAATTGAAACTGGAGGGAGAATTTCCTAAAGTGATGGAGCTGGGAAGAAGAATAAAAACTCATCATTTCTTTCTAGTTCATTATAAAAAGGTCATAAAAAATGTCCTATCATTTTATCAGATGTATTAGAAATGTCTTCAAAGCCCAGCCAAAGTCCTGGTAAAATAGTTCACTTCAAAGAGGAGATCATTATTTTTCTACTGAATAAAAACATTTGAACATGTTGTTTTCAATCAGCTTTCAAGTATTTAAAGACCTCAATCTTCTGTCATATTGATGATACCTGTCTATGATCATCATTATTATTATTGCCTGTACTGTCCTTTTCTATAATGAAGTATTTTTGTGTTAACCTACACGTTTCCTCATGACACTGAAAATAGGTAATTATAGGGGAAAAAGAATGCAAGCATATGAAAGAGTTATGAATCAATATTCTTGAAGCTTTTCCCTAACTTGCAAGTACATGTAATTTAAAGGTCAACAGTATTTGGAGGTTACTTTATATTATTTTATACAACTTCTTTCTGAGGAAAAAATTAAAAACATCATCAAAGAATAAATGTAAATAAATACAGAACAAAAAAAATCCCAAAGAAGCAACAAGTATTCATTTTTAAAAAAGCAATTGAATTTATCTTGTGCTCCAAACTCTGAAATTTGGCCTCTTGAGATCTAATGGATGCCAACAGTTATTTTATGAAGATAAATGTAGAATTATTATAATTTCAATGAGTTGTTATCACAGATGCTTAAACAAATTATGAATTATGTGTTAAAGATAAACTAGGTGATTGACAGTGGACAATACACATGTGTATTCTTGTCTCATTATTGAATGATTAATTACAAAAAAGTAAAAATCCCTCTTAGGCTTGGAAAAGAGGTCATAATACATCTCTAGTTGTATGTGAAATGAGGAAAATCCTACGTAAAGGGAAAGAATTAGTAATTAGTCTATATACCGAATAAACCTCCAGTAATACTGTCTACTGTCCAAGATGAAAGTTATAGCATTTCAATTAGTAACATACATACAAACTGCTAAAAACTATATTACCCTATTTTTATTGGACATTAATTATGATTGTCTCTGCATATGTCTGTGCACTTTACATAAGATAAAATGAGATTTTTAAATGAGAAAAAGCAAATTCATAGGAACATTTGTAATTCTAGGCTCAAATTATTTCATTCTACTAGCAAAAGTGATTTGTGAGATAATACGAATTACACCGTCTTCCTGATCTTACTATAACAACTGTAAAAATACTTGTATCTTCATAATTATAAATTCTAGTAAGACAAGTCGTTATGTCAAAACGAACTTCACAACTTTGGTGTGTGGGTGGGGAGGTGGGGTAGGCGGAGCATTAGATGGGGGGTGGGGGGAGAGGATGGGAAGTGATGGGAAGGGGAAACAAAGGAGGAGGCTACAATGTTTGATAAGAAATGTACTCATTATCTTGCCCATGTAATTGTAACCCCTCTGTACAGTATTTTCACAATTAAGAAAATAATTCTAGTAAGTTCTTATTACTTTAACCAAATAGAAACAATAAAAACTATTTTCTGTAACACCAGAGAGATTTTGAACTAAGAGTCTGACTATTGCTAATAAATAACTCTACAAATTATTTTCCTTTTTTTTATAATGCGGTTTGAACTGGCAAAGCACTCACACTGAGACCATGGCTCTTACTCTTTTTGTCTTTGGAATTTTCTGATAGATTAATTTGATATCCTTGTACACTCTAATGGCTACTGTGCATCCCTAGTCGAGGAAAGCTGACATGGGGGGTATTATTTTTTCTATATACTCTTGCCTTCAATTGTTAAGCTGAGACAGAATACTTTTCATATTCAATGAGCAGGTCAATATTACCGCCTTAAAATTAGCTTAAATACAATTCTATGACAGGTACTTGGTAGTGTTTTGATATTTTGAAGTATTTGTTTAAAGATTTTGTTGGCATATACTAATTGTAGAAGAGACTTCTCTGTGATATTCCCAAACATGTATACATACAATACATCACCACCAAATTCATCACTCATCACTCTCCTTCTACTGAACTCCTTAAAAATCTGAGCAGGTTTTATTCTTTCTTAGCATGCTAATGAACTTCTTCCACCGTATTATACTTTCCTGTCAGTTATTTTTCATCTTGTAGTGTATATTAATTAGAAAGAATGTGTGTCACCTTGGTTTTTCCGACATATACATGTTATAAGTGTCTGGTTCACCTATTTTTCTCTCCCTTTCCTTACTCTTTCTATATCCCTTTGTTTCAACAGCTTTAAGAGAGCTTCTTTATTCTAATGTCATGCTTAGAAGTCAAATATTCTACTTCCTAAAAATTTGATTCAACGTGTCTCAGTAGGCATTTAGATCCTTGTGATTTATGCTCTTTCCACAAGAGATTGTTAGTCTGACATTCATATGAAAAGGACAGAGTTAGGTGGAATAATTTCCAGGTATTGGGATTGATATCCTTAGTTTTTGAAAGCTACACATTTGAATAGGCAATTCAAAATATATCAATGCAAAAGAATTTCTCTGTAACCCATACTTGCTCCTGAAAAAAAACAATACTATATTTGCTCAGATACAAAGTTAGTAAGAGGATATTTCTCAAAGACTATATTGACCTGCTGCTTTTCATTTGTCTAAGTCATTAAAGTATTCAACTGTGATACATTCAATTATGATATTTCCTATGTATTATTTTGTGTTCATCACTATATGGAATAGTCTTCATAATTTTACCAATACAAAAATTTGGAGCAATTTTTCCCCAATTTCCTATTATGCATCTTTAAAAGGTATAAGTAGACATAATACAAGAAAAGTCTAAACAAAATAAAAATCTTAGTCAAGAGGCTTCTAGGTAAATGAATTCATTCAGTTACTCTTTGCATATGGAGAAAGAATTTTGATATTTGGAAGGGTCTATCAAAGAAAATGTTGATCTTTAGTATGGTTCACAGGAGTTAGTCTTCCTGAAAACCTGTCAGGCATTGATCACTTTCGGGATTTCTATTTATTTCTACGGCATGCTAAAACAGATGATTTCATTAGTTATCTAGGTATCAAATTACTTTGTCCAATATTTTACCTTTCTTTTTTTCTCATCATTTGTAATGTCTAGAACAATAAGGAAATATTTAACTATTCTTAATTGTTAGCATGCCCTCCATCATATGTCCTCAGCCCCTCCCACAAAACCAGTTGATCTGGCCAGGCCTAACTGCAACTGGCCTTCAGCCCTGGCCGTTCTTCCCGCTTAACTTCCTAGAGCCCTGTTTTACCCCTAGCTCCAGCTGCATAAGGAGAATTGCTACTTAACTGTAGTTATTACAATCAGAAAATCCTACCCTGTCAATGTGCCATCTTTGGCATTCAGCTGAGCAAGCATGCAGAGGACTTCCCATGCTTCCTGACTATTTCATTTAGCGATAAACACAAAATAATAGTTAATAAAATATGAGCTTTTCTGAGGATAAATTTGACCCTGAAGAAAGGATGGGTGCAGTTTCTCCCTCTCTTTTCTCAGCCCAGGCTAGCAAATAAGCTCCTTTTCCTGTACTTGTGTCCCAGTGGTCTTCTGGAACGGGTCCTTTCACTTAATAACAGCTAATCCATACAGAAGATTAGCAAGTATACTCTGAATCTTCGAATACCTTATTTCTTCTAACTTTGATTCACTTTACTATGTAATTCCACAGTTTCATTTTTCAATCATCACATGAATGTTCCATGTAACTACATAATTACATGCACTTGTACTAATTATATATCATAATTAAAACAGGTAATTACTATGCTAGCATATTCAATTACCTAACTGAACATTTAATGCATGCTAATGTACTTTGCATTCATAGAGTACTATGACTGTATGAAAATAACTTTTTTCCTAACATCTTATCAAATCATACTCTAAGGAGGGAACAACAATAAAATTAAATTCACATTTTTGTAAACTTGGATTCAAATTTAGGACAAAACACATCTTTTACAAGAACAAATGTATAACTGGAGACAAATTTAAAATTCTTGACCTGTAAAGATATTTAATATGCAAAAAATGAAACAGAAGTTCTAAGTTATTGCTTCAGTTGCTTTGAAATTTTTATGTTAAAAGTGAACTGTGTTATAACTGGTTCGAAAAACAATGTAGAACATGACCAAATATTGATATACATTTTGGGATTTCTATAAGAATATAAATCAGTAGGTAATTACTAGAATGTATTAATAAGAAATGAAACATATTTTCTCACAAATGTACATACTATTGATATCTATTAACATCAATGGGCTTTACTTGTTCTTGTGTCTGAAAGCTAACTTCTCAAATTTGTCCTCATCTATAATAATAATAATAGTTCAGATAAACTAAGTATATTATATGCCAAGCCATTAGTAACAACACATAAAACAATGGAAGGAAAGTAAGAAGTAAGAAAGGTATGATGGAATGAAGGAACAAAGGAAGGACTGAAAGAGAGAGAAAAAGTTATAATTTTCTAATTTACTTTGGAATTCTTCTACATTAAATTATCTTATTTTATCTTCATTATAATTTTGTGTGGAATGATTTGTTCTACACATTTTGTAGATAACTATGTTAAAATGAAGTGATGTTTATTAAGATACTAATGAAACAATGCCTTAAATGGACAGAAAAAAAATTCAGCTCTACCTAAAAAAAAATCAAAACCATTTCTAAAAACATAAAAAAAGAACAGTATAGTATATAAGCACAAAATTGAGAGAATATTTTTAAACAGAGGTAATGTTTTATAAAATTTCCATAATCCTGTGTTCCAAGAAATGGACTATTGTAACTATATATATGCTGGCTAGATCTACTAACTTAAACCAATAAGGGATATTCCTTAAGTTAAAATAAAATATTTAGACTTTTCAAATAAAAAGAATATGAATTTAAAAGGCATTTGTTTTGAAAAGTTATTGGCTATTTTGGTGAATAATGTGTCTTGTGTATATTGTTGCTGCTTGCAAATTTCTACCTCACCCATGTAAAGTACTTTTGCAATATTGTTTTCCTTTGATGTCTTACTGTGGGCCCTGCCATTATTCATTCTATTTAAGAATTTATAAGCCTCAAATATTATTTGTTTATTTCATTTCATATTTTTACAATTTAAAATATTCTACATAAGTGATCAAGAGACAAGAGAGCTATATATGTAGAGAGAGGTAAGTAAATATATTATATATATATGTAAATGTAAAACATTTTCCTATGAATGGGGTAACTGGGGTTACTCTTTTATTTGTTTGATTGGTGTTTCAGGAACTCTAAGCAATATCTTGCTTTGAACCTTACTTTTTGGCAGCCTCTTAAAGAATACTATTTTCTCTGAAACAAGTATGTTGTATCTGAAGAATAAGTAGATATCAGAAAAAATTATGGAAATATCTCAGTGGGTGAGTTAATCTATTTTAATGAAGCTAGATAAAATGAAGTTATATTTTATATGAGAATGTTTTAGATTTCTGCTATGATAATTGTAATCTCTAGGAAATGAAAAGTAAGTATAATGAAGTAATTTCTGGTTCACTTTACTCAGCCCAATCTAGGTGATATAATAATTTATATTCCTAAAAAAGAAATTTCATGAATTGTTTGAAAATTCAGGCATGGTAAAGACAATATAATAATAGAAACATGAATTTTCTTCATATAGCCATGAAATACATGCAGCTATATACTTTCCAACATTCCTTTGCATTCAATGGTAGAATAATTTATAGGATATATTTGGCATATTCTTAAAATTTCTGAAAAATTTATTGATGACTTTACATTGAAAGCTCAAATGAGTCTCATTCAGTTCTTAGGTCAAAAGTTTTGACACAGATAGCACTATTCACATTTTTTGTAGGCTCACTAACACTCGAGAGTAAAAGGAAAATATTTTCTTGGACATGGTAAAGTATACAGGTCTCTAAGCATTCACACAGAGTGAGACCAAAGGAGGATCTTCTTAGGAGAGGATCTCAAAGGCACAATAGCTCTGAGTATTTGATCATATAGAATAGTATGTATCAACACGAATTCCAGGAAATGAAGACAAGAGGTTTAATTTTTCTTTGTTTCCGTTTTAGTTTTCTTTTTATTCTGTCTAGATTGTCCTTTTATCTGTCTTTGGAAGGATAAAGAAAGAAACTGAAGTGGTATGACAAAGGATGAACAAATGTGGCAATAATGATCACTAGATGCCATGTTGAACATGAACTATACAGTTCTTGGAGAGGACTGGAGGGAAAAACTGGGAGAGAACAAGAGAAGGGATGTCACTGTTCAAAAATAAATGTACTCTTTATAACTGCAACCACTGTATAATTAGTAAAGAAATTGAAAAAAAAAGACAGGACATCATCTTTATTGCATCTCTTATAACCATATTGCTTTGGCTATTCTTTCATAATTCTTAAAACTCATCTCCTAGAACTCCATGTACATCATGATTATCAATTACTGAAATGCACACATTCTTTTTAAATACAAAGAGTATATTGTCAGGTATAATAATGTGTGCAACAAATTTTTAAGTGCATTCATAGACTATAACGATTGTGTGATTAAATTAAGATTGAATACAGAAAAGTTTATGAGACAATATAGTTTCTTTTTCAACCTCGTTGACATACATTTTATAATTACAATTGGGCGTATTCAAGGTATGTAATTTGTAATTTGATAAAAATATTGTGAAATATATATTAGTTGTCAAATATCTATCACAATCAAACTAACTTGTATATTGACCAATTGTTACCAATCACAAGCTTATCAATCCCATAATTATTAGTTTTGTGTGTCATGAAAACACTGAAGCTCCAAAGTTTTAGAAAGATTCAAGTATATGATATGATATTGTTAAACATATCCAGTTTGTTGTGAACTAAATTTTTTTTGCAAGGAGGGTTGGTCCTGGGGTTTGAACTCTGGGCCTGGGAACTGTCCCTCATCCCTTCAGCTCAAAGCAAGTAATCTTGAGCCACAGCACCACCTTTGGCTTTTTCTGCTTAAGTGGTGCTCAGGATCCAAACCCAGGGCCTCATGGATGTGAGGCAAGCACTCTATCACTAAGCCATATTCCCAGCCTGTGAACTCATTCTCTCAAACTTACTTATCTTGCATATCTGAAGCTATGTGGCCCCTACAACATGTTCTCATATCCTCAGCCTTCATTTGATTCTCTCTCTGTCTCTCTTTCTTTTTCCTTTTTTTTAAAACAAGGGTAAAAAATTTAGGTACCACACAAAAGTGAGACCATTTATCTTACTTCATCTGGCTCATTAATGGAACTCTATTTCATTGAAGTTCATCTATGTTACTACTAGCAAAATGAATTCCTTCTTTTTTCTTTTTTTTGTATTGATTTTTTATTGTGAAAATACCATACAGAGGGGTTACAATTTCATGAGCAAGGTAATGAGTACATTTCTTATCAAGCATTGTTGCCTCCTCCTTTGTTTCCCCTTACCATCCCCTCCCAACCTCTCCCCTCCCCTAACCCTCTCCCCACCAAAGTTGTAAAGTTTGTTTTTCGACAGAACATCTTGTACATCTCATTGTTGCTATGGGTTCACCCGTATCCCTATTTAAACAATTTGTTTTTTCCCTTCCCCTCCACAAATTATACCAACATCAAGAGTTGGTAGAGCATATAGAATATAATGTAGATCTATTAGTCACTGAAGAAACTGTACTGTCTTTCATTATAAGATGTATTTAATTCACATTCATCCTAACAATGTACAAGTGTTCTCTTTTGTCAAACACTTACCAATACTTGTCATTTATTATCTTTGTGATGATACCTGTGCTAATAGTAAATGAAGTGGTATCTCTTTGTGGTGATTTTGATCACTGTTGGCCTGATGATTAATGAAATTGATCATTATTTCCTATACAACATCACCATTTGTTTATCTTTTCTTGAGAAATGTTCATTCACATTACTTACACATTTTAAACAAGTTTATTGATTTTCTATTAGTTTCCTTAGATGTAAATATGGATTTTTCATGTTCAAATTTTATGGTTTTGATATTTGGACAAGATAAAAATGTAAATGACAGCAAAGTAACTTCTTAATTAAAATATTGTAAGATAAAAGTTATTTATTCATGTTATGCTACAAGAACTTGAAAATATGTTTACGTTCTTTTTTCTTTTTATTTATTTAATTGATCTATTTTTTATTATGTTTTTGTGTGTGTGCTCATCTTGCTTCTGAGAGCTGTCCTTGATCTTCTTTTGGTTAAGACTAGCAATCTACTACTTAAGCCACAAGATCAAGTCTGACTAGCTCTCCTGATTGGCTTCAGTCCTCAGATTGCAGCCTCCTGAGTAGTTAGGATTACAGGTGTGAGCATCCAGGCAGGATAATTTTTGTTGTTGTTTTTAATTCATTTACTTTTTTGTTAGTATAAACTTGATGTACAGAGGGATCACAATTACATAAGTAATTACATAAGTAAATGTACTGAGTACATTTTCATGCACATAGTGTCCTCTCTTCCTTCACTCTCCCCCAGTCCCTCCCTTTTGTCTCCACCCTTGAATTGTATTTCAATTTGTTCAATTTGGTAAACTGAATTTGGATACTTATTTATTGCTGCATCACAACATCTAAATATTGCATTGTCTTTGAACTGATAATTTGCTTTCTAAGTACCTGCTATAGATAGATAGGGTTATATGTAAGTAGGTAACATGTAAATTCAAGCAGCAAGCAAATCTGATAGTGAGACCAATTTAAGTAATTACATCCACAGCATTAACCAAACAATTTTAGCATAAATACTCATCATTTATTAAGTAGATTTTAAGAACAATGATGATATTAGTGGAGGAAAGATTGTAACTGTTTAACTGTGATGAATTAATACATACTTAGTTCCTTTACTTAAAAAATGGAGAAAAGTAGCTAGTCATGATGGCATTCCCACGTAGTCACAACTAAGAGACTCGTCATTTGTGCCCAGGAGTTCTAGCAAACCATAGTCAACATAGAATATATATATATATATATATATATAGAGAGAGAGAGAGAGAGAGAGAGAGAGAGAGAATATATATATATAGATAGATAGATAGATAGAATATATATATATATATATCCTAAAATATGGAGATAATAATTTCTAATAAAAAAGATTATTACAAAATTTCAGTGATATAATACAAATAAACATCAGGATTTATTTTTGCTTACATTGCTACATATCTTGCAAATAGTAAGCACTCACTAAAAGTAAACACTCCATCAATGTCAGATAAATATTGACCAGTGAATTCTTATGGAATATTACTAAGATTCAAACGATTTATAAAGCAACACTATCTTTTTAAGTTTTTCTGGAAAATCTCGGCTTCAATTTTCAAATAAACTAAGAGCGTTTTCTGGAAAATGTTTAAGAAAATATTTGCATATGTTTACCTGGATAGTGAATAGTTTTTAAAATATTATTTGTATGCTTCATTACTTGATAATTTTAATATAAGTAGATTATATTGAAGGTAAGAAATTAATGATGAAATTATTGTAGTTTTAGAAATATATTGTATCAACAATTTTACTTTAGGTTAATTATGAGTTCACCAGTTTTGATAAAAAAATAAGAAAATATGTTTCATAAAGAAGAATGGAAGAATAAACTCAGTGACACATGATTATAGACAAGTTTTAGCACAGTATAAGTTTTATATTTTTAAAAGTCATGATCTGGTAATTCCTTTGTTGGAATTACCAATAAGAATTAAATGCTCATCACTTTAAAACTTCCTTTGATTTTTTTCTGTGATTCAAATACTTTTTATAACTTTTCTAGCTATGAATATGTATTTTCCCATATTCCTCTTTTCATGAGGTGACTCTCCATCCTATTTATCATTTGAAGAGGGTATGCCTTTTTCCTTCCCCTCAGCTTGAGACTACATTTCTTTCTTTCTGTCATACCATCTGCCTAATAGGCTTTGCTCTTGGAGATTAACACTATAGATTCTTCTGCACATCCCCAGAGACTGTGATCCAGGTTTTTTCATCATTAATGAAAATCCTTTCCATTTGAAGCAGATTTTAGTAATGAGTTTTCCTGCATGCCCTTATTAAATTTACATTTAGAGCAGTATGATCCGGTTTTGTTTCCCCTTTGACATTAACATACATTGGGCATGCAGGATTTCCTTTCCCCACACAAATTCACACTTGTAGATCTATAGGATTAAAAAAAGATTAGAGTGAATTAGCATAAACTCTGAGGAATCAAGGTGTGGGTATTAATCAAATAAAAAGTCATTAATTTCATGACTGTATCAGAAGTGTTTTTATTTTTATTATCCTGTCAAGAAAATATTTTAATCATATACAACTGAATTAGATTAATGACACTATGACTTTAAATAAGGATGAAAGGAAATTGCATTTTAGCTCTTAAGTCACATTCAATGCTAATTGGCACTGACATTTCTTGCAACAAGTAGAGTTCTCTAAGCTCAAATAAAGCATTTTTCCTCCATTAATAATTGTTCACTCTGTGTAACATTGGGAGTTTAAATTCTCCCATAATGAACTATTTTTCCCTTAATGTCCAGATTTTTGTGTTTTTGTTTTTGTGGAAATGTGTGTGTGTGAGTGTGTTGTGTACTGGTTCTCAGGTTTGAACTCATGGCCTAGGTACTGTCCCTGAGTTTTGGGGCTCAGGGTTAGTACTCTACCACTTGAACCAAAACTCCATTTCTGGGTTTTTAGTGTTTCAGGTCAAAGTCTCACAGATTGTTCCTCCCTGGGATGCATGGCTCACTCAGATCATCAGATCTCAGCTTTCTGATTAACCAGGATTACAATGTTAAGCCACCAGTGCCCAGCTTGTGTCCTGCTTTCTTCATCTGAAATTCTAATACATATTATTTACTTTGGAGCCTTTTTTAAAATGTTTTTTATTGTAAAAATACTGTACAGAGGGGTTACAGTTACATGAGCAAGGTAATGAGTCCATTTCTTATCAAGCATTGTTACCTCCTCCTTTGTTTTTCCCCTACCCTTTCTTCCCTCCCACCTCCACAACTACATTTCCCCTCTCCCTCTTCCCCCTCTCCCACTAAATTGTATAGCTCATTTTTCAACATAGTGTCTTATACATCTCAATTTTACAATCTGTCAACCTGTATCCCTATTTTGATTTTTCACTTCCCCTCCCTAAGCTAGAGAAGAGTATATACAAGATGCAGGGCACTGACATCAAATACAGTGAAAACAGGGGCTATACTGTGGAGGAGGAACATAGAAAGAAACAAAAATATCACATTATACATACATTAAGAACAATAGCAAGAAAAAACCCCACTTGTGTCCCTATCTTGGGGTTCATTTCACATAACATCATCTTATCTGGTCTTATGTACACAGCTTTTGGAGTCTTTTTATGAAAGGAAGAGAGTAAGATTTGAAAACCCAAGACAGGAATAGTCAAATCAGAAGAAAAGCACTCAAAATTGTTTCCATGAATCCAGAGGACCCAAGAGACATAGGTTATGAGCTAACTGTATGACTCCTTCCCAGAAGTCTCAATGATGCACCTTTGTGGCTGCCACTGTGGTGTAGTTCAATGACAAGGACTATCTAGTCCCACATCTTTAGTTCCTTTTATAACTGTTTTGTAATATTTTAAGGCATACTTAATTGTGACAAGAGATATGCATCAAATTAAGATTGTTGCCATGCCTGGTTCAAGTCATTCAGGAATATTAATCTAATGTCCTGGTTCATAGGAGTAGACAGATACAGGCTGACTTGAGTCATTTGATTCGTGTGTCCTCCATACTCTGTGATGATGAGTCCTGATTATACCCATGATGCAGTCCTACAGGATGGGACTATTTGTGAACTTTGAGAAATAAATTTCCAACCAACAGCTAATACAGAGGTTCTTTCCAATCTCTCAGGACACTTCTGAAGTTTTAAATGTTCTGTTCCAGATAGAGATTTATTTAGTCTCCTAGAATTCAGGGATTAGCCTTCTCAGAGCACATTCCAGACTCCCAGCTTTGAGAACTGAGATGCAATCTCAGATTTCTGGTTGGCTCTTTCATGCTAACATTATTCCCTCTTTCCAGTTTCAATCATCAGCACAACAATGAGTAAATAAATTCATAAAGAGAAATGAAAGTGTGAAGGAATAATGAACATAAGGTAAGAATTATTTAATACTTCTTCCTCATTCTGTTTGAAAATGTAGCTAATTTGTGAACATTTTTCCAATCTCTAATTCTAGGCACAAAGATGATTTAAAAATTGTTTAGAAATTTTTAATAATTTTATATTTATTCAAATATAACTAAACCTTTGTTTTGGCAAAACCAGTTAACTTGATGAGTTCTTTTTCCACCTGAACAATGAAGATAAGAACTATATCTCAGATCAAATGTGAGAACTAATTTTCAAAATTAAAAAAAATATATTTATAGGATATTTTGTGTAGTTACTGTGGTGATTATTTATGACATGGCATTCAATACATGTTACCCAACATAGCAATAGTAACAAAGAAAATATAGGCTAGAACCCACAAAAAAATAAACCCTCAGAGAAACAATAGCCAATAGAAACACAAAGAAATGTCCAACATCTCTGGCCATAAAGGAAATGCAAATTAAAACAACACTGAGGTTCCACCTCATCCTACTTAGAATGGGCTTTATCAAAAAAACTAGCAATAACAGATGCTGTTGGGGCTGTGACCAAAAGGGAACACTACTATGCTCTTAGTGGGAATTTAAACTTGTTCAACCACACTGGAAAGCAGTATGGAGGTTCCTCAAAAGATTAAACATAAAGCTTCCCTATAAACCAATTCCACTCCTGAGTATTTATCCAATACAGCACAAAGTCACCAATACAACCATTTTTAATGAAGCATTACTTACCACAGACAAGATAAGGAATCAGCCCAGAAACCCCTCAATAGACATGGATCAAGAAAATGTGGTATATAGACACAGTTAAGTTCTATGCTTCCATCAGAAAGAATGGTTTGTAACATTTCTAAGGATATGGAAAGACTTAGAAATAAATTATATCAAGTGAAGTAAGAGAAAGATTGGTATCATGCTTTCCCTGATTTGTGGGAAATAGAATGTGACTTTAAATCAGGAAGTAAACACACTGGGTGCCACCCAAAAGGTTGTAATTGAATTAACTGAAGTAAAGTATACTCTATAGAGAGTGAAGATGCTATAAATTCCTTAGAAAAACTAATTCAAAGCCCAACAAAATAAGTAGTACCAAAATAAGTACCAGGAAATTGGTAGTTGAAAGGGGGTGGAGGGAAAGTGAGAATGGTAAAGAATGAATGGGGGAAATAGGTAGAATGCAAACCAAAGTGAACTGTATATACCATAGAACTAAGAAAAATATGGGAAGTAGTGGTTGGAAAGGGAGAGGAGGTGAAGATGTTGAAGGGTTGACACAAATCAAGATTCTTTGTATACATAAATTGCTTTGTTAAGTGGAAAAAATCAATAGATAACCTAAAAATTAATAAAAAATGATAGAAGGCATGAGAACATTAAAAGGAGTGACACTGATCAAGAGGCATGTATTCATAAACTGCTTCAGTTAATGACTTCTGTGTACTAGTATTTAAATAAAAACACGTTTTTAAAGAAAATATAGACTTAAAATTGACAATTATTTTAATCAACCAATGCTTAAAATATCATTATAAAATATGAAGAGTTTATATTTAAGCCATTACTGTTTGATACAAATTTAAAAGTAAGCATCATTGCATATAAATATTAAAATTTCAAAACTAGTCTCTAGCAGTTCATGCATATAAACCTAGCTACTCTAGAGGTTAAGAATTAGAGGTTGGAGGTTTGAAATCATCCTAAGCAAGAAAGTGCCTGAGAATCTTTTTATCTCCAAATAACCATCAAAAATATGCAAAATTGTGGATTGTGTGGAAGAGCACCAATCTTGAGCAAAGATACTAAGGGACAACATCCAGACCATGAATTGAATACCTTGTTCTGTCTAACAACAACAACAATAATGAAAACATTCCTGTAGCTCATGACAAAAGACTCGTTTCTGGTTTTTGTTTTATTTTTTAGAAAGGAAATAGAAACAATAAACTGAATTCTTTAGGAAAAGTGATGATCATATAATTCCACTTCTTTATTATCTACTGTCCTGTACCTTCACAATGAGATCTAAACACTTGATGTATTGTCCTGTGATTTTGTTCCCAAAAAACATGACAGCAGAACTGATATTAAATAAAGTGGAAAAATGGACATTTGCAATTGTTTTCTTTCCTCAGTTAATACTGAAAAAGTACAGATTGAATAAAGATACAAACATGAGGATTTTGTCTAATGTAATTTCAGTTTTACTGATCTTTTCTGAATAACAGAATTCAACTTTTTTTTTTTTTTTTTTGGTTGGCTTTGGGCCTTGAAATCTGGGCTTGGGCGCTGTCCCTGCACTCTTCAGCTCAAGGCTAGAGCTCTACCGCTTGAGCCACAGTGCCACTTCTGGTTTTCTAGTGGTTTATTAGAGGTAAGTCTCAGGACTTTCCTGCCTGGGCTGGCTTTGAACAGTGATCCTCAGATCTCAGCCTCCTGATTAGCTAGGATTACAGACGTGAGCCACCAGCGCCCGGCTTAATTTATTTCTTTTTGAGTATTTTATTTTAGAAGAAAACAAGTCGTTATGTCGAAAAACAAACTTAACAACTTTGGTGGGGGGGTGGGGGAAGGGAAGGAGTGGGGGAAGGGATGGGAAGGGGAAACAAAGAGGAGACAACAGTGCTTGATAAGAAATGTACTCGTTATCTTGCCCATGTAATTGTAACCCCTCTGTACAGTATTTTCACAATAAAAAAAAATGAAGCTCTAAAAAATTTTGTTTTTGGAAGAAAAAAATGTCTCTGAGACATTTTTACTGATTCTAATATAATCCTTAGTTTTAGTGAAATTGTTGTGCCTAGGTCACAGGACCCCCACCATGAAGACCACTGAGAGTCAGACTCTACAGCTGTTTTAAGGTTTTATTTAAACGGGCTGCAGCTCCAGGCCTCTTCCTACATTCCGACACAGCTGAGCCCAGGAGGAGAACCCCAAGCTACAGATTTGCAGGTCTTATAAAGGCACACAACCAGGTGGTTTAGCACCATGTGTTGCTCTGCTCTGAAACAAGCAACAAATGCCTCAAGTACTTTAACCCTTCAAAATGATGTTCATAATTACATTGAATAAAGTCTGACTTAAAATAGTTACACTTATTTAATAATATCTAATGCCTTGTGACATTCTTCAGAGATTTTGATATTATTAATAATAATCTGAAGTATTATGTGACTAAAAGTAGAAAAAGAAAATCCTGTAACTCCCTCATCCTATCAACTCTGTGTAAGAACTATTGATGCTTGCCCAATATTTTAGATAAACTAGTATTTTTTTCTTCACATTTAATCATCTCTTATGTATTCATCCTAAAAGTCTTGTCTTTATATATACAAGAGGAATTAAATACATTTTCCTGTGCACAAAATCTGTTGTACAGCATGATTTATATGTACTATAATGTCTTGGATACTTAACTATTACGAAAGTTAGAACTGAAAAAATATATGACTTTTAGATCTAACCAAATTTGATGTGTTCTTATACTTAAAACAGTGTCTAAGGAAACAATTGAAAGGTTAAAGTTTGAGGCAGTGACCACCACTTGTTGCTTGTTTCTGTCTAGCAAAGCAACACGTGATGGTAATCAAAACACCTGGTTGATTGTGTGCCTATATAAGACCTGCAAATCCTTAGCTCAGGGCTCTCCTCCTAGGCTCTGCTGTGTCAGAGTATAGGACAAGACCTGAGCTGCAGCCTGTTTAAATAAAACAGCTGTAGAGTCTGACTCTCGGTGGTCTTGCGGGGGAGTCCTGCGACCTTGGCATAACACAATACGTATTAATAATTCAGCATCTGTAGTTAACTTTTTTCTTATAAAAGTAAATACTAGTTCATCTATTAGACTCAATATCATTAACCAAAAGACATTCTGAGAGTAATTGAAATGACAAGAAGGTCTTTATTAATGTGTTTGTTTCATCTGGATTATTAATTTGGGAAGAAAAACTGTGCAACTGAATAAAGCAAGGTCAAGCAAAAGTACAAAGTTAAAGAATGGGATGGTGGGATTTCTAAGTAGAAAATTACTGCCAGGAGGCATAAAGTTTAAGGGAGGTGCATATGCTAAAACTCATCTAACATGGTAACAGACTGGGATAATCAGGTATACACATAGAGGGTGTTTTGTTGTTGTTATTGTTGTTGTTTGGTTTTGGTTTTTTGTTTTTAATATAACTGGACTCAGCAGATGATAGACAGTGAAATGACCAGGGTTACTAGGAATGGTGCTTTAAGGAAAGAATCTGAATTACAGTCTTATGAACTAGAGAATATTTCTCAATAGTTTAAGAAAAACCAGAGAAGACGTGTAATTTAATTACAAATGACTACTCAGATGAAGTCAGATCACAGCAGATAGTTTCATAACACTTGATAATAACATTGCTACAACATCTATCAGAAAAATACCAACAGTCCACAAGTAACAGTTACATGTAACTGAGAGGACTATTGAATATTGTAAATTTTGATAGTTTGCTTCAGACAGTCAAAACTCTGTTATTATGTAAGAAAAGTTAAAGTCATTATATCTAGAAACTTCTCTGCCATTTTGTATATAACAATAGAGGATAAGAGTAAAGGTGAACATCTGGGAAAACACAAGTTATAATGTAAGCATACATTAAATTCCTAGTAAGTAAAATTACGTATTTTTTACATTATATAAATTGGCAGCTATCATAATCCAAATGAAATTCCAGTGAAATAGTACAGATAAACTTTGTAGAATTAGTAGCTTCTTATTATCTTTAATTATTTTAGAAGCACTGTGTCCCATGTAAAAATGTCATAGAAAATAAACAGCATATTAATATTTATCCCAGGAATAATAGTTTCATAATCCACAAGGTGAGTGAAACCACTAATAGCCCATAAAAACTGATACAACAACAATGAAAATGAAATACAATTCACTATGAAAAAACACTATGAATTAATAAAGTATAATCTAAATATAAGTAATAAGTCCCTAAGAAAATATTTAAATGAAAGGTTCTCCTGATTATGCATCATATATACTAATCATAATTGAATTTATATAGACAAAACAATTTCATGCTAAATAATTTTAGTGTAAAGTTTCACTGTATTAATAAAATATTGATGTTTCTATTTTATATTATGAATGTGTTTTCTTTTTCAGCTATGTAACATAAACTTTGTGGTTTCACAAAGGGTTCATTACATTAAGTATTATTTTTAAAAATTATTTGTCTTAGACATCTTACATACATGTCTTACAGGACCCAAGAAATTTTTATTATGATCTTCTAACATTTAATATGAAATAGTGGTTTGCACATATTGCAGACTCATTGCATAGAAATTATAATACTTTTTCATTATTTCAAAACCATTCATTTCTAGTAGAAGATGAGCTTTTCTATGCTATTATTTAATGCAATCAATGTTCATTCCATGAATAAATGTCCTGAGGTTGGACATGTGTTGATATTTTCTTTATGGAACCAACCCAAAAGAAACTATGAAGATAATTCAGTCTTCAGGCTAAATACATGATCTGTGCACTGAATAAAGTTGGCATGATATATATTTCCTTTCCTAATGGACTCTACAATTTAATTTGAAAAGATTTCAGCTTTGCCAAAGGAAAGCTCTTTCATTTAACCTTGTCACATGGTTTGGAAAGTTTCCTTGCCTTTTGAATGATTTCAGTATGATTTCCTCTAAATGCATCCAAATTTAAAAGAATCTCTTCTAAGAGATGTAGGTGGCAGAGAGAAAAATCCTATCATGAGTTTCTACATAGTAATTATTAATGATCGAGGGACTATTGAATAATAGACCCTATTGGAAAAGAGCCTTGTAAACCACATATTGTGAAAACGGCACAGGACTCTAAGATCAATACAGTTCTCAAATTTCAAAATTACCTACTTTATCATAGATAGATGAGTATATATTTTAATTGAGATACTTTTTGGTGGTAGTGGGGTTTTTAACTCAGAGATTTACTATTGCTAGGCAGGTGTGGCTCAGAACTTAATGTTGATGGTTAGTGTTGATGTTAAAGGTGAACAATACCAAATCCTATGGGCTCTGCTCCTCATAGCTCCCCTTAGCTAGCTCTGATCAGGTTTAACTTGTGGTTTTCCTTGCAATTGGTCTATAATACTATTTTTGGAATCCTTGAGTCTCAAAAAGTTGCTGTTATGCAAAAAGAATTCAAAATATCTCACATGCCTAAATGAATAGAAAGTTATATACAAACTTCTCCAATCCACTGCCACAACTGAGCCAGGTACAAGTGGCTCATTACTATCTATCTGAGAAGCTGAGAATGGGAAGATCTAATTTCAAGACCCGACCAGATGAAAAGTTTGTGATACTATTTTCAACCAATAATTAGTTGAAATGAAGTTTGACATTAGGTCAATTGCAGTCTTGAGGACAAGCTTTAGTCCATGAGATTTCCTCTTAGTGGATAGAAAGATACTGCATATGAAAGTTTATGCCTATCATCTATCAATGACAAAAACCATAAAACAGGCAGGTTTTGGTCTGGACATGTACCTTAGAAACAATTAATATTCTCAAAAATGGCCATCAAATGAAATAAAGTGGGCTACGTAGGAGGTATGCAGTGCAATACTTTGTTTGTAGTGGAAATGATAAATAAATAATTATGAATAAAGAATTGCTACTATATATGAAAATATTTCTTAGATATGGAATTCTTTCTGGTAATTTTAATTAAAAATCATTAAACATGACACATTGCAAGCACTGTTTCCTTTTTATTTGGGAATTGTATTCACTGTATTTTAAAATGAAAAGATAATATTCTGAGCCTATCACTAGCTAATATTTTCAACTTTTTTCTCATGAACACACAAATACAAATAATTCCAGCTGAAATTTCATCCTGGGGGTAGGGGTAAAAAAAGACATAGCTCAAAAAGAAAGGAGTTAGCTAAGAAAAATAAATAAGTAAGCCCTAGTGCAGAGGAGCATTTAGATTCAGCCCTTGTCACATTGCTGCAGATCAATGAGGTACATTTTTTTTTAACCAAGGGGGTCAATTGAATAAAACTCAAGTATCTGCTGGCAGATCTACTCATTTTGTGAGCCTAGGAGCAATATTTTCAGTGAACATCAGTGTTATTTCAAAGTGATAATTCCATTTAGAATGGGATCAAAAACTATATTCTTTCCCAGTGTTCAATCCAGGAGGTGGACTTAAGATTTTGTTCCCATCATCTTTCTTTATTTTCATTTTAAGTTACTGATATGGATAATAATGATGAAAGATAAAATTATTCATATTTTAGATATGCTGTTATATCATGTTATATCATGTTGACATATCAACTTAACCAACTCAGGAGCAATCATTGTATTTATATGGCATAGACAAATTTGCTCTTCAGTATCTGTCCATAGTATAATTACCAGTTTATATTATGGACACTCCTATAACATGCTAAGTATAAAAGATTTATCAACACTTGACCTATCACACTGTATATATTCAGCAAGTCAGGGTCATGAAATACTCAAGTTCATTTCCTCAAGTTGTAGAAGTCTGTTATAACCATGCCATGACCTGTACAAAGTCATTTTATGAAATTTGAATCTGATTTGGGGCATTTGCACAATAATGAAGAGACATTAACAACTATCTATCCCACAGTAAGGATTATTTGATGATTCAGGATAAATTCTTCTTTTCTCATCTTTTAGCAAAAATCACATTTGCAATCATTTTTGTGTAAGATCAGTGTATATAGTGATGCTTTGGACAAGTTTAGGGACTATTATTCTGTTTATAACTTTTATAAATGTTGATTTAAGCATTCATTAGCTAAGAATATGTGTATAAATTACTATAAACACATTTGTAGAAATAAAATATTAATAAGTCTGATGCTTATTCCTTAAAAATATTAAATATTCATGAGAAATGATTTTTTTTTGCCAGACCTGGGGCTTGAACTCAGGGCCTGGGCACTGACCCTGAGCTCAAGACTAGCACTCTACCATTTGAGCCACAGTACCACTTGTGGATTTTTCTGTTTATATGGTACTGAGGAATCAAACTGAGAGCTTCATGCATGCCAGGAAAGCAATCTACCCTTAAGCCACAATCCCAGCCAATGAAATGATTATATACAAATTTTCAAGTAATTATATTTTTTTACATATCACTTAAATGTACATGCAAAACAATATTGTATACAATGTTAGTGACATGAGATGAAGAAAATATTTCACTCTTGGGGTTATATATGGGAAAGCTCTAGTTTTGTATATTAGTATTTAGAGTCAATTTGTGTCTTTGATAACGGAAGGCATAATAGTATTTTAATTAAAACTATATATATAATAAATTTTAATAGTTAATTAGTAATAAAAGTTATGTAATTATCTCAGGAATTACCATCCTTTTCTCTTTTTTTTCTAATACCATCTCAAGTTTAATGGAAATGTATCATTGTATTTTTTTTTCTCTGAAGACTGGCTTACTCTTAGCCATCATTTTTCCATTTTAACAATAAGTGCAGGAGACCAAAGTGTTTTCAATAAACAATGTCCTGACATCAAGTATCTCATGACTCAGCAGGAGATAATAGCTAATAAAATTAATAAGATAGAAACACTTTAAATTATTTTTCATTTTCACCATGCTGCATGCACTTTTTAGTGTCATGTAATAAATCAGCATGATCAAACTTGCAGACAGAGTGAGATTCTTCAAAAGAAAAAAGACTTGTCCTCATTTATATCATCATCACGCTTGAGATTTGAGTGCTATGTCTTTATCAAAGTTCTATTTTAGTATTCCCTTAGAGTGCATTATAAAACAAGATATCCTACAAATAAAAAGAAATTATTGGATAACACTTATGACAATGAAATAGTAACTACACCTTCTTAATATCATAATACCTGTAGAAGAATGACAGCATTTTTAGCTTTGCTAAAATTGTAAACAATTTAAAAAGTATTTAAAGAAACACTTGGAGTACAACATATGAAAGAAAGATGCACATATTTCTCATCATTTTTATTTATCACTCATATCTCATCTAACTATGGTTTATCTAAAATACATTTGTGGGGCACCTGTGCAGCAAAGATGGTGCTGAGAGGGAGTTGAGTGGGTAGAGCCAGAGTTGTTTACGTTAAAATCTGATTGGATAACACAATCAAGCCAAGTGACCTCAGTGAGGGAAGAGCTCATGGACAGCAAGGAAAGTATAGAAAGCTTAAGTGCATGATAGGGTGACCTCTACAGTGATTGGTTGGTTCCTTTTCCTTCCCTTCCATGCCACGCCTTCTTTTTTGCTTTGAAAGTGCTTGCTGTGTGATAATAAAAGAGTTCCTGCTTGCCTTGATTCCCAGCTGCCTCTGACTGCCTCCGAGGCTAAGGGAGGCTGGGGAACAGGTGAGCGGAGCACTTACCTTTCATTAGACCCCATCTATCTTCCTTGGAATGGAAGAAGACCCAACATAGATTAGTAAAAATGTTATTTGGATGTTTTCTGTTACTAATCAATTAAATCATTTAGTCAAAAATCCTAAGTCTAAACACCACGGTTTCATTTGTGTTTGATCAAACTGATTACCATTAATAAAATTTAGAGCGACCTTCATGTTTCACTTAAGGTCAAACCAATTATTACAATACTTCCCCTACTTGTGAATTGTTGAAGATAATTATCATTTAAAAAAGATCGCAATAGTTACCAACAATTTGATCAAATCCTGATGCCACATTTTATCTACTGGGAATTTCTATAGATTTTTTTTAGCTTTCATGCATAAATCTGTGTTTCTAAAACTGTAAAAAAAGCATTAAAATGTCCAAAGTATTAATATATGTAAATGGCGAGAGTAGGTGAGTTTTAATCTAAAGAAACAATTGAAAAAGAATACAAATCAGTGAATAATTTATATCTCAATTATTAGAAAATTTTGATATATTGCATAATTATTAAATGAAAAACCATAACAGTATCTATCCCTCACGTAGAAAAACACAAACTAAAACAAAATTTCTTTTTCATGCTTTATCATGAATAACACTCTATGGATGTATTTCTGGGATCTATGTCAAATCAACAGTAATTATTATTCAAAAACAAACTGAAAGCAAGTTTTGGCTCAGACAGACTGTGCTATATCCAAAAATTGTTGCACAACTCTTTCATCCCTGTCATTCATTTTGGAGTTCAGAAATAAGGTAAAAAATGTAGAAATAGCCCTTTAAAAACTGCTCAATTAAAAGGGTCACACTTCAGCATAAGATCTTAATAATAGCAATAAAATTATTTTAAAAACAGTTGAATATATTCTGTAGATAACAACTGTGTAGATCATCTAACTCAAATAGATGGTAGAGAGTAAGATCTTATTTGTCAGAGGTCTATCCAGCTTTCTGTCCCATTTTTCTTTTTCTTTTCTTTTCTTTTTTATGTTGGTTATGGGGCTTGAACTCTGAGTTCGGTGCTGTCTCTCAGCTCTTCAGCTCAATGTTAGTGTTCTACTACTTGAGCCACAGTACCACTTTTGGTTTCCTGAGTGGTTTATTGAAGATAAGAGCCTCACAGACTTTCCTGCCTGGGACGGCTTTGAACAGTGATCCTCAGATCTCAGCCTTTTGAGTTGCGAGGAATACAGGCGTGAGCCACTGGCACTAGCTCATTTACTATAAATTTGAGGAATTTGGACTGAAATTTCATATATCTGTATCCATATATATATGGATATATCTCTATTTACACACATACACACACACACAAATAAATCTCACAAGACAGGTTTTTGTCTTAATATGGGTGGCACAGAACACCAGATTCTTATTGAAGGATTTGAGTATAAGTAGCCTATCTTGTCTGTCATTTCAGGGAACGTCCACTGTTAAGTAAGGAAGTAACTGAGAGATGGGAATTCAGTGATCTTTATAGGACTATTATTATTCTCTTAAGTGTGGTGGCTTAAAAGAAATTCACCCTGGCATATTAGAATCATTTTAAACTATCAGCAGAATGTGTTGTGCAAGGCAAAGACAATTATTTGCCCCAAAAATTTCAGTAGCTGGTAACTTTCCTTTCCCTTCAGATAGCCAAAATCAGTCACTCTTGTGCTTCACATGTCCTTCTACCCTCTGCATTTCTATTTTTCATTTTCTGTCTTTTGTAGGAACATTCTTTTTGGATAGACCCCATTCTAAGTGACTTTTTCTCAAGATAGCTATGTAATTATTTTTGCAAAACTCTATTTACAAAAGGTTATGTTCCAAGTGGCTATAATTTGGGGGAGGATCTATTGGACATACTGCACAAAGTTAACTAGCTACATATGCCTATTAAGCAAGCTATTCTATTCTAGTAACTCAAGTCCAAAGATGAGGAAGTTAGGTGGGGGGAGGGAAAGAGAAAGAGAGACAGAGAGAGACAGAGAGAGACAGATGGAGACAGAGACACAGAGACACAGAGAGACACAGAGAGAGAAATGTGAAATCTAGAAACCAGAAAATACCTGAAACCTCAGAGTTGAGATTGACATCACGAAGGAAGTGAACATAACAGTGACTGATAGATGCTTCTGGAGGTAAGGAGGAAAATGCAAGTCTTGATGGCCATGTAGATTCAAAACAGACTAAGATTTTCCTGATCAAAGAAATTTGAATGGCCTGGACATGCAGAGAGTTAGGTGGAAGTCTTCTGACACTACAGTGATTGAGAACTGAAGCATAGCTTCTGTCAAAGCCTGATAATCAGATCACTATCATTTTCAGCCCCACAGCCTTGATTCTCTTTAAGGGAAAGTACTCTAGAAAATTATAGTAAATAATTGGACTGATCAACGCACAGTGAATTGACATTTAAATGATGTGTGACAGAAAGTCAGTCTGAATATTTTTGAACCCCCTGAAATAAATTCAAATGGAAAAATAAATGGACAAAAGTAACATACCAAGTTATCAGTAGCCTCGGTTTTGAACTTTCAATATATTTAGAACATGTTAGAATTTGATCAGTGGTTTAAGAGTAAAGGAAATGCTTCCTACTTGTGTGTCCTCATAAACACAGAACTAGTAGAGAAAGGAACCTCTTTAACTAAAGTGGGCAGATCATACGTAACAGAAATGTGTGACAGAAAAAAACATGGCAGCAACAATGACAAAGATATTGTCTACATACAAATACAATAATCTAATCAGTATTTTGTGTTGCTTATTTTTTTTAAGAAGTGCTGTGTCTCCTTAAAGGAAAACGTAATTACTGGGCAAGGGGAAAACATTTTTCAAAAGGTTTGAATTATTGACTAATCCTAATTGAGATTCCTCTAGTATATATTGTATATCAAAATTGTCAGTTATCTTTGGAGTTAGTATACCAATTACAACACAGATATCTAGCAATTATTTCTCAATCTGAAGAGCTACCTCATTGCTTGCCTTTTTCTTCTCTATCAAAAAATTGCCCCAAATATTGTGTCCAATGACAAAATATTACCACCAATTTTGGAATGGTTCCACTGCCATCTGCTAAGAAATTTTGATCAAGAAGCAAAACACATTATATAAGAAAAATCATTCACCTGAACCTATATGATTGATGTGAGGGATAAAACATAACCTACCTTTGCCAATGAGATTGTGAAAGCCTATTTGCTTATTTGTGGTGACTACTTTAAAGATAGAAAATTGGCCCAAAGAGAGTTAATCATACAAAATGTTTAAAATAATCAGGAAAATAACATTTTGGGATCATTGATGGCCAACTCTATGTCACTTTGACTGGACCAGAGATGTGAAGACATTTCACCAAGCGTTTTTCCAGGTAAGAATATTTTTGGATAAGAATAACATATTAAGTGAAGTAAGCCAGGCCCAAGGAAACATAGGTCCCATGGTTTCCCTTATTTGCAATAACTAGTATATGTCTGAGACAAGCAGAAATGATCAGATAAGTTGATATTTGGCAAAATGAACCTAAGATCTGTATTCAAATGTTTTTTTTTCCTTCTTGCAATTGTTTCTAACATATTTATAAGATGATTTCTTTGTTGCTTTGTATGTCCCTCCCCCTGTTTTCACTGTCTTTGATGTTGGTATAATTTGTGGAGGGGAAGGGAAAAAACAAATTGTTTAAATAAGGATACAGGTGGACCATTGCAGCAATGAGATGTACAATGCATTATGTCGAAAAACGAACTTTACAACTTTGGCCGGGGTGAAGGAGGGGGGATGGGAAGGGATGGGAAGGGGAAACAAAGGAGGAGGCAACAATGCTTGATAAGAAATGCATTCATTACCTTGCCCATGTAATTGTAACCCCTCTGTACGGTATTTTCACAATAAGTATCTATATCTACATCAATATCTATCGATGTAGATATAGATATAAAGAAATACAAAAAAAAGTCTGGAAATGATTTTGGAACTGGGGACTGAATAGAGGCTGGGAGAATTTTTGGTTTATTTTTTGGCAGGACTTGGCTTTTAACTAGGTCTTCCCACCTGCTAGGCAAGCTATCACTAGAACCACATCTCCAAACTATTGTTCTTTTTAGGGTTTTCTTTTTTTCATTTTTCTTTTTTGGTAGGATCTCACAATTCTGTCTGGACTGGCCTTAGACTGTAATTCTCTCTGGGATCACTGAATAAGGGTTGGGAGAGATGAGTGAGGATATTGAAAAAGGTAACATTAATCAAGAAACATTGTATTTGTAAACTGCTTTGTTGAAATGACACCTCCTTTGTAAGATTACTTAAAGATAATAAGCACCCATAGGTCAATTCAGAGATCAGGACTCCCACTATAAGACCAGTAACAAAGCTTTCTACTTGGTATCAGAATTCAGAATTCATACAGTATGGGAGGAGAGTCTATATATTGTGCCACTCAAGTAGTTCTGGCATGAGTAGCATGTAGTCAAAAAGGATTTTTTCCTCCAGAATCTTAAGACATAATGAAACCATTTGCCTAGAGTTGAGACTTATTTTGGACATGTTGACTAGTGCTCTCTTATTTTCTCTATTTTTCTTTTCTTTTTTTTAGATAGATTGCATGTGCATACAGATCATTTTAATGTGGAAGTCTATAACTTGTCTAGTTTCATACGTTCACAGCTAGAGAGAAGTTTGGGCTGAAGGAGAACTGATGGTGTGTCTTAGCCACTTCTATCTGATTTAAATGGTATCTGTAAAGGCTTTGGGCTTGCGACTTTGGAATTTATATTGGAGAGGATTAAGAATTTATAGCAATTAGGGAATAGATAGATCTGTCCATAAAAATGACATAAACTGGGTGAACTGCAACAGAATGTTACAGACTGAAACTTGTCTCATCTGGAATTCATGTTAGGTCCATTGCAAAGTGACTATATTTGGAGAGGGGTGTTGTTGAAGAATAGAACAACTTTAATTGTTGTACAGAAACAGAGGAGTCTAAAGAGCCAAAGGCTTCAATGAGCCAATGTGTATCTTCTGGAAATTATTAGGCATTTCTTTCTCTCTATGTACTTGTATATCTGTCTTTATTAGGTACAACAGAATGTCCATTTTTAAAGTATAAGCCAACATTAGAAATAAAATTTAAGATTTTCCTGAGAAAATGTAACATTAAAAATAGCATTAACACCAGTTTTGTTTGCCATATTAATATTTTTCTGTAAATTGTCTGGGAATATTTAGTGTATCACTTGTATTTTGATTTTTTTCTTTCAAATATCGTTTATTCCCTATTATATTATGAAGTGCTAATGATATATGAAGCTATTTTCTATAGCTACATATACTACACACAATAACAAGCCACTCTGTGGAAAGTCTTCAACAAACTGCATAACTTATATCATATTTTCTCAGAGGGTACATCGTAATCAGCAAGAAATAGTAGGCTTGCTGCAGTGTTAACGGAGACAGAACAATCCTTAATTGTACCTCTCCTAATCTTCACATTATACCAAAGACTATTTGTGTTTCTCTGTTCTGATTAAAGTTGGACTTTTTACTAATTTCCATTCTGGAATAAATGACAGAAACCCTATGAGCAAAGTAAAAATATTGGACTATACTGAAGTACTGGTATCATTCTAGTCATTAGGGAGTTAATTTTCTAAAGCAATATCAAAATGAGGCTCAAAGAATCCCACAGGAATTTGTCAGTGGCTCAGATTGTCAAAGGAGTCTATATTGTATTCCCTTTTCAAGCAGCTGTCATCGCTTTGGCAAATGTTTCTCTTAGACTACATCTATTTCTACAGAAAGATTTTCAGAGTATATCTTCATGTTCAGGTTGAGTGTTCTAATATGAAAGTCTGAAATTCAAAATACTCTGAAATCTGAAACTTTCTGTAAGTGCTATATATGTAATAGATATAAAGAATACATTAGTTTTGTGTTTTTCCCAAGATTTTTCACTAAATACATGCCAATATTGATTGCCAATATTTAGTATTTCAATCTAAAACACCCTTAGTTCTAAGCATAAAAAACATACAGATATTATTGGGGGGGTGGGATTTTCAGTTAAATGCACTTTTCTTACTTCTTATTTCTTATTTCATGTGTGTTTAAGGTAAAAGCCCATATATACAAATCAGATGGTATTATTCATCAATTCTGAATCTGCCTAAATTATAAACATTCTCCTATGAATGTTTTATCAAATGGTAGCATTTTACTTTTAAAGTTTAAATAAGAAAACTGTAAGTCATAGCCGTCTATACCCATGTGTCTTGGTACAACTCTGAAATTCTAATATCTTATTTCTTGGGATTTAGTAGTTAGAGGAGAATGATAAAATCCCACAAATATCAGGATCACTGCTTCAGAGAGGTCTGTTATTATTCTGTTATTCTTATAAAAAGAGCGCTCGAAATGATAGCTGCCAATTCATAATGCTATGATGGCTTCTAAATATTTCTCTTATTACTTTCTGAGTTTATTGATTTCTATCTCTGTATTCACGTTTCTGTGTAAAGAAAGAGACAGATATAGTCAGACAAGGACAGACGTTAATAATCAATTTACATTCTTGTTTCTGGAGGGGAAAAATCATGGTTTCAGTCAGGTTGGGTTATTTTGAAGTTTCTTTCTTTGACTTATAGAATGTTAAAGTCTCTCTTCCCTACTTTGCTTAGTGTTTATGTAATCTTGGTATACTTTTATGTACAACCATTTTGTATAAAACCCAGTCTTGATTGGACTGGCATTCACACTAATGTACTAAATAAGTTAATCACCAACCTAAAATCCTTGTCCAAGGCTATAACATTCTGGGGGTGGAAAGGATCAATATATGAATATAGAGAAAACAAAAAGCCTGCTAGCAAACTCAAAGGTTCTGTAAACAAAGATGATGCTTTGGAGTATATAAATGAAATTTGCTAGTAATTAACAAAGTAATAGTCATTAAGCAAAACTATCTTGATTATCCTTTTACTCAGATACTCTCAAATATCTTTAATCTTGATTTTATTACTAAGTGTACATTCAAGAGTTTCCACTCCATCTTCTCATATTCTTTCTGTACACAATTTTATTTATTTTTTATTTATTTATTTTTTATTTGTGAACATACTGTACAGAGGGGTTACAATTACATGGGCAGGATAATGCGTACATTTCTTACCAAGCATTGCAGCCTCCTCCTTTGGTTTACCCTTCACATCCCTTCCCAGCCTCCCCCCTACCCCCCAATCCCAACCCTTCTCCTCCCCCCCTTTCCCCCCACCCCCCGGACCGACGGGGAAAGCTCGTTTTGGACATGACAACTTATACTTCTCGTTGTTGCATCAGGTCCACCTGTATCCTTAAACAACTGTTTTCTCCCCCTCTCCTCCACAAATTATACTGACATCAAATATAGTGAAAGCAGGAGTTATACTGTGGGGGAGGGACATACAAAGCAACAAAGAGATAATCTTATAAATACGTTAGAAACACATGCATGAAAGAAAAAAACATTAAAATACACATCTAAGGGTTCATTTTCCTGACATCACATTATCTGACCTTTTCCGCTTGACTCATAGATATACTAGATACTGCAAATAAGGGAAACCATGGGACCTATGTTTCTTTGGGCCTGGCTTACTTCACTTAATATAATTCACAATTTTAAAATAATACTGTCTTATGGGAAAGGACAGAGAATTTGGAGTGTGAGAAGACTGCTAACAATATTAAGTGTATCAGGATTTATTTTTATATAATGATTAAGTAAATAGTCCTATTATAATAAACTTTCTGTGAGGCCTGAAGCCCATGTTTCTGTTTGAATACTGAAACCTTGTCCCATAATACAATAACTGATATAGAGCAGAGAGTTAAAAAATTGCAAAACGAAGATGTCAAAATGATTGAACACAAAATTAGGTAATGAAATAGTGTCAAAAGGTCTCTAAAGTTTGAAACTGTTGGGCTCAACATATGAGAAAATAATTTTTTAAAAATGTCCAAGGAAAGATAATAAACTGTATTCAAATATAGTACATTTGAAATTATATCAGAAAATATAAAATGATACAAATATAATTTCCTAGGGCTGCCATAACAAATTATCACTAATTTGTTGACTTAAAACAAGAGAAATGTATGTTCTCACCATTTTGGAGACAGACGTCCTAAGTCAATTTGTCAGCAAGACTGTGATTTCTCCAGGGCCTTTAGAGAGGATCTGTCTTTGCCCTTTTTAACTTCTAATGGTTCCTTTAGCTTCTTGATTGTATTAGACAATTTGTCTCATCTTCTCATGGTATTCCCCTCTACATGTCTCTCTTCTACACCTCTGTTACAAAGATAAATGTCATCAAATTTAGAACCTGGATAACCTAGAATGTATATCATTTTGATATTGTTAATGATATCTGTAAGATTTATTTTACCAAATAAGATCAAGTTCATAGATTTTGTGTTCTCAGATACGGCAGTACCTTCTGGGAGTTAAGATGATCTGCCTTTTAACCCACTACAATTTGCTCAATATAAATGAGGATCTAAAATTCAGAAGCGAATCAAGACTTTGCATGCCATTTCAGCCTTTGTTCATGATTATAGTTTTTCATATTCTAATAAATTAAAATGTAATAGAATTAAATGTTAACATTCACTTCTAAAGTATTTTTAAAATGGGCAAAGTTGATAATTCAAGAGAGCAACAGTGACAAGTCTCAAGATTTAGTGAGCCTTTACTCCATGTCTTATTGACTTTATTAATTTTAGCATAGTATTGTGTATGTATATTATCAACTTGACAAATACCTTGATGCATTTCACTTATTGCACAATCAAGCTCTATTGTGAAAGATCTTGAAATCTTTAGCAGTTTGACACTAATAGATTTGGAAAACTCCATTAGAGATTAACTGAATAGTTAAATAAGGACATGTACAGAGAGTATCATGGGAAAATTTGTGAATTTCAAAGCAAATAGGCATGGGTTGGAATCTAGGCTAATGGCTTAATCAGCATTCCTATCTTGATAGATAATTCTCTGAACTCTCCTTTCAAAATAATATCACATCTCAGAATATTATTATAATTAATAGAATGATTAATATGCTATTATATAGTACTAACCCTTATACAGTCATTTTTCTACAAGAGTGGAATTTAATGGCAGTATACAACAGATTTGTAGCTAATAGAAAAGTACATGGTAAATAAATGTGATTAAGAAAAGCCTTGGGCAAAATTGTCAAGGAAGTGAATGGGTCTCCAAGCCCTAATAAAATAATCTTATTTTTCTGTCATGTTTCCTTCAGTCTCAGTCCTGTCTAACCCTGGCCAGCCATCAGTGGCTCAAGTCTATAATCATAGCTACTCAAGAAGCTGAGATATGAGGATCACAGTTTGATGTCACCCTAGACAAGAAACTCTATGAGAGCCTTATCTCCAATAAACAACCAAAAAACAAAAGCCAGAAATAGAACTGTGGCTCAAATGATAAAGTGCTATCCTTGAAGAAAAAAGTTCAGGGATGCTATCCCTGGCACTAAGTTCAAGTACCAGGACCAGAATCAGAAAACAAAACAAAATAATAGCAACAAAAATTCTCTATTGCATTAAGTATGGGAAATTTTTGATCATCTTACCTAGGACAATTGTAAGGAAGAACCCTGAAACTGGGAAAAATCCAGACACAGTAAGAGAAGTTTTATTATAGCCAGGCACCAGAGGCTTATGCCTGTTATCCCAGCTACACAGGAGTCTGAGATCTGATGATCATGGTTCAAAGTCACCCCAGGCAGAAAAGTCTGTGAGACTCTTATCTCCAATAAATCACCAGAAAACTGGAAGTGGAACTGTGGCTCAAGTGGCAGAGCACTCGCCTTGAGCTGAAGAGCTGAGGGAGAGTGCCCAGGCCCGGAGTTCAAGCCCCACGACCACCAAAAAAAAAAAAAAGGATTTATTATTAGCCCTGTTAATATATCAACATTAAACAGCTATACCATAACTGCGCAAAATGATTTTAAAGTTGGAGGCCTGGTTCTACAGATTTTAGTTTAATCACAGGTCTAGCAAAATCATCTTTAAAATGGCCTCTAACAGTATAAGGTGCTCTGTCACTTGAACCATGACTTCAAATTAAGTAAACAAAAATTATGCAAACTTCCGTTACCCTTAACAATACTATCTATATTTGAAGATTTTTTTGTTATAGTGATAACAATAAATATGCTTTCTAGACTTTGTATTTTTGTTTTTAGAAATTGATTAATATAATTAAAATGACAGTGCTATCATTTTCTTTCACAATGCCATATAAATTATGATATGTCAACAGTGAACTCACAAATTAAAAAAAAGAAATAGGCAATTGAAAAATCAATAGTAAGTTGCAGACAAATATTTTGAATCATCTAATGACTTACTATGCCTCCTAGTTACTTATTATAATTTTGATTATTTACTTTTCAGTGGAAGAGTTATAATCTATTGAGATCTCTACAAACAGCTTCAGGGCTTCTGAAAAGAGCACTTAAATAGATTATCCATTATACATTATCTCAAATAGGTCATCTAAGTGGAATAATCGAAGAGTTCTTCAGGGTAAATTTGTCCCAGGTTAATTTAAACTGATATTTTAATGTCACTTTTTCCTCTCCTGGAACCACTTTAGAATCTGATTTTTATTGTTTGTCCCCCTTTAAAATTTATAGTACACTATCCCTTATCAAAATGTAAAAAGTCTCTAATACAGTATTTCTTGAAGCCTTCAAATGTAGTTAATAATCCTCTAGTAGAACAGTTGTATAACATGTATTTACTTAATAATAATGTGAAACAAAGATAAACATTTTGTTTAAAAATGCAAGTAATATAATAAATCGCTCAGTTTTAGAATTGAGTGTGTTAAGAATACATAAATACTTATGAAGAGAGTCTCAAAGTTTTAAAAATTAAATTCCATGACTCCACCAATAGTTGAGGCAAAAAAATACATGCACACAGTTTTGTGTAAGTTTATATTCATTGGATGTTTTCCAAATGCAGTTTTACATGATACTCTGCCTGACATTAAAATTCGTTTTGAGATGAAAATTTTTACAAGCCATTGGTAATTAAACAGGGATCATTCCTTGTGATATGGGACACTGAATGTGTTTGAAATGCAAGCAAAAGCCTTTAATTAACTCCTTATAAATTTATGATGTGACAAGATATTGTCTGTTTCTTTTTCGCAGGAGACCTCCCAGAGCCATGAGAGGCTCAGCTCCAGCTATTAGTTACCTTTCAGTGGCAGCAAAGCTACTGGAGAGTTGAATGGAACCTACTGTATCATGCTGCACATGAGAACAACTGCATAAAATATTAATCACTTCAGCTCCACATGTGAAATGTTACAAAAGAGAAAGTCAAAGAGAAAGCAGAAAAAAGTCACCACAGGATGCCATATATTAGCATCAACAAAGCATTCTTAATGGCTAAAGCAAAATGTAGTGGCCCAAGCCGCACATGCTAATAATTTGCAAACTTTTGTCATGGTTTAATAATGACCTTGCCACAGTGGGATGCCCTGATATAAAAGGAAGGATCGCTGTCTTAATGGGGGAAAGAAAACAGCGCAAGTGTCAATGTAATGATTGAAACAATTCATCAAAACAAAACTAACTACTATACTGAGCAAGATAAATTCTTAAAGAAGGGTTTTTATAATACATGAAGCTTATATCATTCTTCTAACAAAATGGAAGTATTAATATCATGTATAGTTGAATCTGATATAAAACATACACAAATCAAAAATACTGATGTCATGGTCTCCAGTTTATATACTTAAGGAAACTTACCAAAGGATTATAGTCAGAAAATCATGAATCAACTTGAATTTGTCCAACTTTAGACCACAGGACATTACTTTCATCTTCCAGGAGTTTAGATATTATTTTAGCTTTGTAAGATCATGCCTGATAGAATTATAATATACAATGCTTCCAAATATATGAACTGAAAGATGGTCGATTCAAGGAAGAACTCAAATAGTGTAATTCCTTAGAAAGACAAAAATCAAAGTTCAATAAAATAAAACTCCAAAAAGTGGGTCTATCTAAGGGGTAGGGTAGGGCCAAAGGGAAAATTTTAGACAAATGAAGAGAAGAAGATGAGGACAATGCAGTCAAGAATCTAATTATATCCATTGAAATTCGGAAGAGTGAGGAAATGACTGGGTAGAGGAGTGATAAGTGAAAATGTTGAAAGGGATGACATTGATCAAGATATATTGCATTCATAAAGTGCTTTGTTAAAAGGAAACTCCTTGGTACAACTGATTAAAAGTTACATTTTTTAGAAGTGTTCAAAAGGCAAACCAGAAAAAAATAAAATATTTGGCAATAAACATTATGCTAAAGGATTCATAAGCCTTTTTTCTGAAGTAACGAGTAGTGAATTATTATTAGATTGTTGGCAGTCTAATTTTTAAAAAGTAAAAGAGATTTTTAAAGGATAATGGTATTTGTATGAGAACAACACTGAAATGGGAATTACTTGTGGTATAATAAACTACTCGCATATTCAAAGGTTAAGGCCAGAGGAATTATTTAATGGCAGAAGGGAAGAAGATTACATTAGATATTCTGAAATAATCCCTGGTCACAGTGATTAATAACAGCATTGGTATAAGTCCAAGGTTGATTAAAGAGTTGATGGGCAGATATCCTTGAAGTACTTTGGACAATAATGGGACCTGAGGGATGAGAGCTGTGATAGTTACTGTTAGACCACAATGTGTCGACACTTTTCTTCATGATATACAGCGTTTCATTATGTGTTTTGTTGTTGTTAGTGTAAGGTCTACTCCTGGATGGGGAGCAGACCCCACACAGTACCTGTGTTACAAAGGCAACTGGGACACCTGGAAGAGGTCACATCCGGATCCGCTGAGGTCACATCTGGATTTGATGTGGCCGCACCTTTCTTCCACTGGATCCCACCTCTCTTTACCTGACCACACCTTTCCCCACCCCTAACCTAGGTAAGACCTAGCTCAGGGCCAAACACCCTCTTTGCCAGCTACGTGGAGTGCCAACCTGGCATGGTCTCAGCAGGTCTACTAAATAAACCTACCCCTTACCTGAATACCATTTGCATGATGTGGTTCTTACTCGGCGACCTCTTTTTAAAAACTTAACAGTTACGACCAAGAGAAGCACCTCCATTTGAATTCTGATAGCTCTCACATATCAGTCTAATAATTTTGAAGAGGAAAAGAAAAAACAATTTTTAATTAAAATCAAACCAATTCCCTGTTTCTATCCCTGTTTTTATGGTCCATAATATTTACACAGAAAATCTTTCTGAGCTGAAACAATTGCTATTAGAAAGACATAAAGGAAAATCTGTAAGCCAATAATCAGTTTATAAAATATACTAAAAAATACACATACTAAGAATATAATGTAAGGAAGAGTCTCCCTAAATTGCAAATTGGAGAACAGAGTAAAGAAACCTGTTAATGAACATGCAGTGATTTATAAGCCCATATTATCCTTTTCTTTTGTTCTATGTTTTTTTTATTCAGGCTAGAAAAACATTCTATCATGAGTCATCATCTAGTCCTTTTGTTTTAAGCTTTTTTTGGTTTTTGATTTTTGTTTTTTCAAATATGCTCTTATGGTTTTTTCCTGGGTCAGCCTTATAACGTAATCCTCCTAGCTTTTCCTCACCTATACTTGGGATCACAGGAGTGACCCACCATGTTTCCATGGCTGAGTTACTTGTTGAGATGGAATCTAGCCTGACTGGACTCAAACCACAAGCATCCAGATCTCCACTTCTGAGTCTTTGGGATTACCATTTTAAGTCAATACTTTAAACTCGCAAGCACATATATGAAAATGGACAATGAAATGGAGAAATAAATGAATGGAGTTGTAAGGATGATGGAATGAAAAACAGAATGGGAGAAATGTTACTATAACCTTCCATTTTTCTGAATTCTGTTAGAAACTGACAGAGGATGGATTTGCTTTAGCAAAGCTTAATTGACTAGGGAAGCAAAATTATTTCATGTCAGAAAGTTATCAATATTCTACTGGTGTCATATTCTGTTTTGAGAGTGCAAGGCTGCTACAGTGTTGACCCAATCGATACAGAATTTAAATATAACTAATGCTTCTTTTAGTTAAATTTAAGGTTTTTTTTTAAGAATTAAAGCAAATATTGTTTTGTTTAATAGGAATTAAGAAAAGATCAATAGTTCTAAAAATACCTAGACATTATCAATTGTCCATAATAGATATACCGATATAACAACAACTCAGGTTTACTATGTATTTTATATTTTGAAAGTAATTTATTTAACTCATTGAAATATTTATCTTGTTTCAATTTTGCTACTATTAGATAACTTCAAGTAAGTTACAGAGACAAAAGTAATAGACATAACCAGAATTCCAAATCAGCCATGTGCCTGTAGGGTACAGTTTTATCTATGATGTGACAAAGCCTTCCCAAAGGACATCTTTCTTAGCTTCCTTTACTCAAGCTACATGATCATCCATGTAGGTGCAAGTAAGAATGAAGTAGAAAAAGGAAGCCTCTAAGTAAGAGATACTGAGATGGTGAGCTTGAAATCATAATAGAACAAAGTAAGGAGCAATTTCAAATTATAGTAATGGGACTGTATTTCCTTTATCACTGCTTAGACATTGCCTTCATAGTAATAAGCAAGACAGGAAAGAAATAACAATTAATGAATAAAAATAAATAGAAAAAATATCCATCTAATCGGGAACATATATATATATATATATATATGCTACCATTGATGGCAGACACTCTTTTGACTGAGTATAACATTATTTAGGTGTTTAGGAAATGCTGTTTAGCCAGGAGAAATGTTAGGAATCCCCAAATAGCTGGTCAACGGGGGTTTATGCCTGTAATCCTAGCTACTCAGGAGGCTGAGATTTAAGGATTGTGGTTCAAAGCCAGCCTGGGCAGGAAAGTGGGTGAGACTCTTATCTCCAATAAACCACCAGAAAAACGGAAGTGGTGTTGTGACTCAAGCGGTAGAGTGCTAGCCTTGAGCCGAAGAGCTAAGGGACCGAGCCTAAGCCTAGGGCTCAAGTTCAATAACCTACCAAAAACAAAACAAGACAACAACAACGACAGCAACAAAAAGGAATCTCCAAATGCTTTTTGTAGAGTTTAAGCAATAATTTTCAAATTGAAAAACAACATGAAATTTTCTTAAAGAAAATTTAATTCTAGCCTGATCCTAGCGGCTCACTCTTGCAATCTTAGCTATTCAAGAGACTGAGATCTGAGGGTGGTGGTTCAAAGAGAATGGCAGGAAAGTCCATGAAGCTATTATCTCCAATAAACTACCAATAGAAGCCAGAAGTGGAGCTGTAAGTCAAGTAGTAGAGTGCTAGCTGTGAGCAAAAGAAGCTCATGGACAAACAACACCTCCGCCCAGGGTTCAAGCCCAGGATTGGCACCAAAAAAAAAAAAAAAAGAATTCTATGTTAAGATTTTAGGAATAAAAAAGTGTTGAAAGTTTATATAATATTTCTACTCAAATATTTGGAAGATTTACTTTTAAATTTGACACTTCCTTTCCTTATCTTGATCAAAGTTATATTACTTGACATTAAATACAATCTTTACTGGAGCAAACTGTCTGTATTTAACTATTTTAATCTTCAAAGGACATTCATCTAATATAATTCAAGTTCATATGTTTCACATTGGCTTCTTGGATCATGCAGTAGACACACATTTAAATATGTGAAAGAGATTAAAATTAGAAGGTTTGATTTTCCAATTTCTTAACAATCAAATTAAATGATAACTAATAAAAACCATTAATGTGTGGTGGTAGTTTTATTTTGCTAGATTTATTTTTGTTGTCATCATCAATAAACTCTATGTTTATAACATAGAGTCTCAAGCTTTGAAATATCCTGTATTCTCACAACACATAAAGAACAATCTTTTTTTTTTAATTTTTAGGCCCTGTTCTACCACTTAAATACCTGTGGATTCAGGGGAAGAGTTCATTATCTCACAGGAAATATGACAAATATATCAAATGATATAACAGAGATTTCTCATATCCTGGTTTATCAACATTTATCTTTACACACAAGCATACAGACATAATTAAAGACACTAAAATCTTTACCTTTATAAGTGAAGGCATACTAGTGATGCTCATTCAGTGTGTTGATAAACGTTTAAGTATATGTGCACTCATATGCACACTTTATTTGATTATAAGTTTAAAGGATTTTCATCTATTTATTTCATTACTATGATAGATGGTCTACAGTATTATATTCAAATGTTTAGCACTTTGCTCCATATCAAAACTTTTTCATCTGTAAATGAAAACATAAGAAATATCTTAGTGTCAAGTATTATAGTATTCAAACATAACAACTAAGAACTATTATGAACAACAATCTTTCTCCAGGTATTTATCATAGTCTTTAAATATTATTAGTATTGGGCAGGGATGTAGCTCAGTGGCAAACCCTTGCCTAGCAAGTGTAAAGTCCTAGATTCAATCCCTAGTAACCAAAAAAAAAAATTACAGTTAAAAAAAACACACAAAAATTTTCATATTCTTTGTTGTTTTCTCCAGAAACAATTCTCATATTGTGGTGAAATGATTAATATTTAAGATGCATATGTTTAAAAGGAATATCTTTGTATATGAATTACATGTACATGTATGTTCATATATGTGCATATATTTACAAGTGTATATAAATATAGATACAGACATTGGAATTGTGTATTTTAGTTGCATTCTCAACCCTTAAGAACCAAGTCAAATTTCTTGAAATGCTTTGAATTTCTGGCTTTCCTTTCCCTAACCTCTTCAAATTAGTCAAAGTGATTTCACTTATAAACAACTTTCAATTTATAAAATAAAGTTGGTGGATGATATATAAGATATTGTTAAAAATCAATGCCTCCCTTTACTTCTAGCATTATTCTTTCCACTTTCTTTTGGTTTGGATTTGTAATTCATCTTAACAAAAAGCATTCGGCTAGTAGAAAGAGTAAGGCAATTTTAATAGAAATTAATTTTATACTGAAAGGAAATCTTTCTTCACCGTAAACTGGTAGACTGCCAGAGTTTTGTTCAGTAGAATGAATGACCTAGATCAGATGCACAGTGCATTCATTCCTGCCTGAGCAGACTGGGATTTGGCTTTCTTTTCTATTTCTCTGTAGGAAATGCAGATAAGGAAGCTTGTAATAGGACCTGGGCAAAAATTCAAGATCATTGCCAAAACACACGTCTGTCCAACACACGTGGGAGATGATAGACTTTATCTTTTAACTCCCCCAATCACCAGTGTTTTATTTCAATCTTCTTTCATATTCATTCAATTATAATTTTATGTTTTCTTAAATATAGCAGACTATTGTCCACTCACCAGCAATTATTCATTTTTTACAATAATATTTAGCCTTAATTAGATATACCTACAAAAATGATTGTACGTTTTATTTGGCTTGCCTTGTGTTATTTTGTAAATTAAAATCACCAGTATACTTCTAAAGCTTCAGTTAATTATCTGCCAGAAACTGTCTCTCCCATCACATGTGGTCATGGAAGGAGATTTATCATTTTTCATTGGGCTAAAACATGAGAAAAATATATTATTTGTAAAGGAAGCTTTTAAATCTAGGTTAGAGATTCTGAAACTAAAAATGAATAATTTTTGCCACTGACTTGTTAGCCAAAGGACAAAAAGTATAAGAAATAAATATATAGCAGAAAAATTATAAAATCTCTCTATCATAGATAAACGCACATTATAAATTTAGAAGGAAAATTGAAGTCTAAACATAGATACATTGTTATTAGATTTACCAAACTATTTAAAAAAGATTAAACATAATTTTCCATGTAAGAAATTATATAATCCCATATACTTATTAATCAGATAATATATATTCTATATCCTGTATTTAATACATATATATTCTCTATACCACATTGGATATATTTCATTTTAAGAGCAATTTTATAAGGCAAATTAAATTATCTTCATGAGGAAGACAACACATAGAGTGAAGTAATTAATCAAGCTAAGTTCAGGACTTTTGTGAATTTGAATCAGGGAGTTTGGTTATATCAACTTTAAGCAATATTTCAAATGTTTCTTCTATATTGGACCCATAGCAAGTAAACTATGCTTTATTTCTCACTAAGTAAAAGAAAACACAGACACTGTTAGATGTTAAATTGAGATGGAAAATGTGTAATGCTGGCAAGGTTTTTTGTTTTGCTTTTCTTCTTAGAAGGTTCTGTGCTCAAGCTCTTTCTCAGCTAAGCATATAGCTACAAAAAAGAAAAAAATCCTAATATCATGCTTTGTACACTCACACACATTTTGTGTTTTGTGTGTACACTTCTTACTTGTGAATGTTGTTTTTCTGTAGCGAAGAGCATCAACATTGATATAAGGGGCTATTAATATCCACAAAGCAGAGCCTTTGTTGATTCCTGTCTACCATTTCTTTTCAGCTTCAGGAAATCATCCTGAATTTCTTTTATGAGGAATTGTGCAAATAACATGGAGTGTGATTTTTTTTATTGCTGAAATACATTAGTGAGTACATATTGATTAGGACTTTAAACATACACAGCTGATATGGCTACTTCAGTGAAACTTGTACTGCCCTCTCATATCCACAGATGGGCTGAAGTAATGTGAAGCGCAGGAGGAGGCTAGGTGGCCGCTATTAAATTGTCTCACTATACTGGATGGATTCCTAAATGTGAAAATAAAATTTTCAGGAACTTTTCAAGATCAATTGGCAAGAGTAAGAAGTTTTCACACACATATTTTAATTGCATCTGAGCTATTTTTAATCAAAATCTTCCACCATGTATAATTTCTAGATACATGGAAGCAGATTAGCTGAAATAGTTATCTAACCCAGAGCCTTTCGAGCATAATCTCACTATAACTCCTTTGTGAAATGAATAAACACATGGCAGAAATATTACAAAATTTATAACTATTGGTTATAAATGGCATCTACTTAAAAAACTATAATGTATATGTTATTAATAAAACTGAAAACTTTCCTTTTGAGATGAGAATATGACAAGGATTCTTTTAATAGTATATTAGGTAAAAAATAATGGAAGGCAATAAATACAATATATAAATAAGCCAGGCACTGGTGGTTCACACTTTTAATCCTAGCTACTCAGGAGGCTGAGATCTGAGGATCACAGTTCAACATCAGACCAGTCAGGAAGGTATGTGAGACTCTTAACTGCAATCAACCACCAGAAAAACTGGAGGTGGTGCTGTGACTCAAGTGGTAGAATGCTAGCTTTGAGCTGAAGAACTCAGGGACAGTGCCCAGACCTGGAGTTCAAGCCCCACAACCGACCAAAAAAAACAAAAATATATATATATATATACACACATATGTGTGTGTAATTAATAAAAGATAGAGCAACAATAAATATGTATATAATATTTTATATATACATACACATATGTGTGTATGTAAATGGATGACAAATAATGGATAGATACATGGATAGATAGATACATATACATATATGTATACATAAAATATTATGCAGAGTCTAGGGTAATTTCAGCTATAAACAACTTCCTAGGTCAATATTTTTAAGAAATATTATGTACAATGTAAGTGCATTAGTCTATATTATCATAGCTTTTTCTTACAGTAGATTTACATCTATAGTCAAAATATCTCTATTAAATAACATTTCTGATCCTATGGCAGAACCATTTTTCAGTGTTAACCTGAAACAAAAACTCATAAATAAGAGTTCAAGAAGACAAGGCCAGAGGAGAACATCGGTCATGATGTGGCTAGAAATATCATGTGGTTACAGAGAAATGGCTAGAGAAAATAGTTTTTTTAGCATATCACTTTAAATCTCTCAAAAATAAAAAAAAGAACTTACATGGAGACCCCAAAATTTTCAGGTGAAAATAGGAAAAGACTATCTAGTAATATATGAATGAATGAAATAAAATCGTGAAACACATTTTTCTATTACTATATAAATAAAATGTTGATGACAGAAATGTAAAAACAAGTTCTGTTGGGTGACAGACACCATTTAAAGGGGGATCAGTGAAAGGAGTGGGTGAGAGATGGTGAATATGAACAAACCATTTTAGATACATATATAAAAATACAATGGACCCCCTTAAATTGTTTTATGAAGATTAAGGTAGAATTATAAGGACATCAGTCTAGGTCTTAAAATCCTTTTGTTTCTTTTTTTTTTTTGACCATGAGTGAGAATCAAATACCATAATTAGATGCTGTAAGCCTTTAACCATTCAAAAGAAAATAAGGTATAACTCTAGACATATAACTCTATCCTCATTTGCATTGTTATAAATCATAGAGAAAGTTGGATCCATGTTACAATAATGTACATATATAATAATTGTCTACAAACCCTATGTTCAGATAGATTCTTCATTCCCAATCCCAAACTTAAAGGGAAGTGTGTGTGTGTGTGTGTGTGTGTGTGTGTGTGTGTGTGTGTGAATGCATGTAATTAGAACACCAGGACCAAGGTCCTTATATTGCCAATGAATATTTCAAGTAGGTTACTTAACCCCTTAAAAACATCAGTGAGAGTTTTGCCAGGACTTCTGCAAAGTGCTAATAGTTAATGAATTTTCCATTTGGGTAAGGCTCAAGCTATGGTTTATATGAGTGGCTTCTAAAGTGTTTGTTGAAATGGAACAACCATCATTAGTTGTATTTAATATAAATAAGTAGGGCCATTTAAGATGTGAATAGAACCTGAAGTGTCTTAAAAAATGAGTGATAAGGGGTAAGGAATAAATTGGATACAAGTACACTATACAAATATATAGAGATACTACAATTAAACCCCTGTAAAATTAATATATGCTAATGAAAATGAGAAAAATGTAGGATGAAAACAAGATTTGTCTGTTGGAATTAAATGCTAGAGGCAATATAATAATTCCCTAGCACAGTTGCAGGCAAAATTTGTTATATAAATTTTTGCAAAACATCAAGTTTCTAAATGTACTCATTTTCTTGCCCATGTAATTGTAACTCCTCTGTACAGTATTTTCCCAATATAAAAAATAAAAATAAATTTTTGCAAAACATCGTTTCTAAAAACAGAAATAATCTGTACACTCCTTAAAAGATAGCATCTATACTAATATAGAAAAGCAAATTATATTATCTGAGGGATATATATTAGTTATATTAAATATCATTTAAAAGGTTTCCCATGGTATTTTTTTTCAAAGCCTAACAAGGAAATGTGAGTTTTTAACAAGATAATTTTGTACTCCCTATTCAGATGAATAAGTTCTAATATTCTGTCTGAACCATTTACATTTATAATTGGTGTATGAATGTTAGAAAATGAAATATTCATAAGATTGGGAGAAAGTTTTATGAAGAACAAGAAATTTGATAGATGCTTCTGTAAAACTGAATTGTCTGCATAAAATGTGACAAGTTTTATAACTGTTCATAATGGTGATCTCTTATCAGCTATAAAGCAGTTACCAATATATAAATTTTTATGATAAAAATATTCATCACACTTTATTACATTCTAGAAAGTTATAGTGCTCATTATTTTATTAATGTATTCTTCTTCTTTGTATTTTTATTCCAATATAAAATTAATTTTGTGTATTTAAGTATGTACTACATTATTAACTTTGAAGTTTTACATCTTTTAACAAAAATTAAATTCCCAGATATCACTGTTTCACTATAAGTTATTATCATCATTATGCATTCTTGTATAAACATGCTTAAAATTTGAGTACACTCAAAATATAGGCACTTTGCCATTAGCTTTATTAGATACAAAATGATTTTGTTGAACTAAATGGTATACTAAACATTTTTCATCATATTTTTAAATTCTCAAAATAACAATACATATTCATATTTTTATTTTAAACACTAGATTTAATCTAATGAAAGATTTAATGTTCATTATAATATATAAATACATATTCATGAATATATACTTTGGTTTAGGTTTGGGTTTGGGAATAAAGGATCTATCTGAGCATATATATCCTTTAATTCTTTGTTCTAAAATGATATGCACATCATTCAAGGGACTCATTGAAAAGTCTCTGTCTCAAACTTCTGGGAAATTTTGTTACTGAAGTGATTATAAACTAGAACTCATTCATTTTTACACCTTTTGGGAAAAATTCCTTTAATAAATTTAAGTAAGCTGTTGTGTTTGCTTACAGATATGTTGGTTATTTAAGCATAATTTTATGATCAATCTTCTTTCTATTTATGAACTTTTAATCTGATTTTTAACATTAAATTTGTCTATGTACATTAACTGTGAATCATTAATTTTCACATTAAAGAATATATGGTAACACAGAGTCAACAACACTTTTAAGACTGATTTGTAAATGGAAGCTTCATAGCATTAAAAGAGACTGTACTGAAGCATTATACACAGGATTTTTTCAGTTGCTTTCAATATTTATTTTGAGATATTTGTGACACTAGAAATGTTTGGACAAGGCATTTGGACTATAATGTTTTTCTGCCATTCAGTATGTCATCAAGTCAAGAAATACTTTCCTAGAACTTTCTGTCTATAATTCAAGTTTTACAAGATAGTACCTGGATGCTTTTGTGTCAACTTCTTATATTTACATAGAGCAAAACAAAACAACACAAAACCTCTTGAACTCAGAGTAAATTTTGCTGGAGTTTTGCAGAGAGTATAATTATACAGGTGTTTTGCATTTAAATCTAGATAATGATGGTGCTATAGAACAATTTTGAAAATATATCTAATTTGTAAAACATAGTTTATCTTTAATTTTCCCTTTCATATTTAAACCTGGAGCAAGGAGATGAAAGCTACTCTCTCTTTCTCTCTGTCCATATATATATATATATATATACATATATATATGTATATATATATACCCACACACATACACACATATACATATACACATTGCACACACATTGCAGAATAATAACATACAAAAATGCATTGTCTGAGAGTGTGAAACAATCATATTTTCAGAGGAATAAAGACTTATCAAGAGTACCATAATTTCTTCATATTTCTGCTTAACATAAATTGTGGACATGGAGACCATTTTCTCTCATATTATAGAGGGTAATGAAAGTCCAGGAATCATTTTTAAGCAGATGGTTAAATGCTACAAGGATTCAGTCTCATTCCAATAGATAATCTTTCTGAATATGTATTAGAGTGTTTGTGATTTTATACAAAACGTTTAAACTCAAAAGGGCTCCATGATTTATATTTCTGAAGTACTACAATTGGACTTGATGTGCGAAACTAGAGTATAACCTGAAATCCATTTTACCTGAAAAGTTGAAATAATTGCTTGAATAATTCATACAAAAGCTATATTTCTTTCTGTGTTCATTATATATGTATGAAAACATTATAGTTTTGGAAAGAAATAAACACATTGATTTTTCTTCTAAATATCTTACACTTCTTGCCTGAGTGAATTATTTCAATGTAACTTGAATACAAAAGAAAAAAGAAAAAAAAGGCATTAGAAATGGCACATAAAACTAACAAGACAGCCTGGGAAATGAAAGTCTGTGAGACATTTATCTCCAGTTAACCACCAGAAAACCAGAAGTGGCGCTGTGGCTAAAGTGGTAGAGTGCTCCCCTTGAAGAGCTCAAGGACAAAGCTCAGGCCTGAGTTCAAGCCCTGTGACCGACAAAACCAAAAACCAAAAATAAAAAAGGACCTAACAAGACAGTCATTTGAGAAAGTTGGTTACTTTCTGATTACATTGAGCTAAATATCTGACCAAATTTCTTAAGATTTCATTACTCCCAGTGATTTTAAAGTGCAGCCAAAGCTAGAAAGCATGTCTAAAATAAAAGCATTTGTGCTAAACAAAAATGATATATTATAATAATATAGTATGTAGATATTGGATAAAAAATTTTAAAAGAGGGCCTGGGAAGGTGGCTCAGTGGTAGAACGCTTGTCTTGCATGCATGAGGCCCTGGGTTCAATTCCTCAGCACCACATAAGCAAAAAGAAAAGCTGGAAGTGGCGCTGTGGCTCAAGTGGTAGAGTGCTAGCCTTCAGCTGAAGAGCTGAGGGACAATACCCAGGCCCAGATTTCAGGCCCCATGACCGGACCCCCCCAAAAAAAATTAAAAGAGAACTTGATAGACTAGAAGAAAGGAATTAAGAAAAAAAATCTTGGATTCCAGCAAGTTATATAACTTTATACCTTTTTAGATCCAAAATGATTGGGGTGATAAGCTTTTTAAAATTAACACAGAAATAGACTGGGTCAGATAAAAGATCCATGGATATTTTGAATTATTGGAACTCTAATGAGAACTAGAAAAAATTGAATAGGGCTTCAGAATAATTGGAAAATTTCTAAGAATAGAAGAAACCAGCATTTGAAAAAATATTTAGATATTATAGGTCTTATAGATCTTATAGTTTAAAAATGCCATAGCAAGTATCTGGAAGATGAAATATGTAATGTGATTTAAATATTTTGTTTGAAATGCATAGCTACAATCATAATTATGAGGATACATAATTGTACATTTATTATTTTTTGAACCAGGTCTTTTGAAAAGGAAGTATCACAGTCCTAAAATGCAGGACCTCAGAATTTGACCTTTTTTGTAAAAGGGTAAGATTTACAGGGGCCGTGGAATTTAGATTATAGCCTAAGCCAATTCGATTAAGTATTAAAATGAGAGTTTTTTTTTTTATTTATAGACATCCCAAGAAAGGAAAGGCTACCATGAACAGAAAAGGATGCTGTGAAAATAAAGGCAACCATACGAATTGCAACCAGTCACCAGTAGCTAAAAGAAAGGCACAGAGCAGATTTCTTGACACAGCTCTACAAGGAACTAACCCTACTGACAAGTTAAATTTGGATTTACAGCCTCCAGACCTCTGATCTGATAGATATGTCCCTGTTGTTTCAGGTTTATCAATTTGTGGATATTTGCTACGACATTCCTCAGAAAAGAGCACCTCATTAGATTACTGAAACATTTTTTCTCAGGCTTTTGATACATTGAAAAAATAATAAATAAAAAGCACTCTCCTAGCAAACTCTGGGACAGCATTGAATATCATTGCTGTGTATAAGATATAGAATATATTTTCTACAAAAGTCATTATTAATATAGTTTAGAGCTTTAATATATCATAAGCTTTGAAAAAGCATAATTATTTGTATTTATTCTGGCTTGTCAATACTAAACATTTATAATATGAACATAATCATGCTCAGGTTTCCTGGAAATATTAATACCTTCGCATGCAGTCTCTTGGACTAAGTCATTCTGGAATCTTTCTCAGAAATGAACACAGCATTTTCATGTCACAATCCTTTACAAACTGTTAACTGTTCAATAAATCTGTTAAAATTGAGACAAGAAATAAAGAATTCAAAGACATCATCGCTAATTTTTAAGCATACATCTGTCAAACATTGTTAAATCTTTCTAACGGATTATATTTTTAAACATGAGAACACAGGAAGACTTAGGAACCAATATTCCATAACTTCTATAGTTTTTTTTCCTCCCTTTTTTATTGTAAAGGTGATGTATGGAAGAGTTACCATTAACAAAAGTAAGGAAATCAGTACCATTCTTGTTGAACATTGCTCTCTCTCATTCCTAAAAAGCTGTATACTGAGGTGAATCACATTGTTTTTCTATTTAGAAAGCTTTTAGACAATGTCTAGCATAATGGAAAAAGTTATAACAACTATTTTATATAGCTAACATTATATTTCTGTCACTTTATTTTCAGGTCAGAAATATCCTCTTTAAAACATATTTTTTAGGCAGAAATGTATGTATCAACCATAGGAAAGGGAATGCATTAGCTATAAATAATGTAGAAGAGAAAAACTAAGATTCTGTAATCTTTTTAGCTTTCTTTATCCATTGCATTTCATCTGACTGCTTCTCAGACACCTGGATCACCCTGTAGAGCACTTGATTCTGGGATCAGGGAAAGTGGCAGTTTACTAAATGCTGGAGATAGCCAATCTGGTTGGGTCCTTTCCAATAGTCATTGCACCTTTCTGAATCTGCACTGTGTCCTCTTCTGTCAGAGAATTTGTGTTCCCCTCTCACCCCTCCTGGAGGGGACACATCTGAGGAATGAGTCGTGTTTTGAATCGTTTTACATTTCTTGAATGATGCATCTGAGTGTGGCCAAAACAGCATCAGTGATGTATTTCTAACCCCCCTCCTTTCTCTCTCCACAGACTTGAAGATCTCCATAAACAACTGCTCGTGCACACTCCAGACATGAATCCATGTTGATAAGAGATGAAATTGAGGCAGTTTTCAATCTGCCCAGTACAGGTGGTAAAAAAAACTTTCAAGTCAATTCCTGTGAAGTAAATATTTAGACATAATGTTTATTAATATTATACTAATTGCTCAATAAAGAATAATATTGAGTGGTGATAATAAAAAACCTTTATGTTTTAGTCTCCCTCTGTTTATGCTTAAAAGACAACAGGGCAGTATTAAGATGTGCCTGTTTCCATAGTAAAATGAGGCAAATTAAACAGAAATTCAAACAAGAATGGATTCAAACAGTACAAGATTTCGGACTGTTGCACTCAATCACAACATTTGTGTTGCTAATCTTAAAATTTTTAATTTCAATAATCATTGAATGAGTTGAACTGGATGGGTCTAAACCAGAACATTCCTGTTGAGAACCAGCACTTCCCTATGGTTTAACCAATCATGAAAAAACTTTCTCCTTGCAAGGAACAAGTCATTATCTTAAAATACATTTTAAATTCTCTCATGATTGTTACATCTATATAGCAGTAACCCTGACAAAATCATAGCCATCAACACATTGGGCCAAACTTTAAGAGATAGAAATCCCATCTTAAAGGATTTAAAATCTTAGTTAAAATCACAGCTATAACAGAGGTAGGCACTATGGAACTGCTTTCTAAGATTTTTTGACCAAGGGAAAGAATTTTTTAATGGAATAAAATTTACTCTAGACCACTTTCTACAGCTAGGCAGTATAACACTCTGACAATAACTAAGAGATTATATAAGCTGCTGCTAGCATGTCTTCTATCGGTGAGCAGTGATTGATGGTGTAGGCAAAGGTAAAATGAAGGTGCAGAAAGCATATACTAAGTCAGAAAGGGAACTAAGAAAACTTAGATACACTACGTTTTAAGTTTGTAAAGTCATCAAAGGATTATAATATGTAGGCTGATATAGAAGTTAGACCAGATACCAGGGCCATCAAGCTAGTTTGTGATGCTTTCTTCCACATAAGCAATTTGGACAAGAGAAAAAAAAAAGATTATGGTACTTATGTCATTAATAACAGTAGAAGAGAATGGGAACCCCCAAATAAGGTCAAGTGTCAGAACTTAGAAACCAAGAGTTAGTATTATAAGGACAGAGCAATAGTTATAGATCATAATAAATAGTACTGTGGAAATGGTAAACAACAACAAACAAACAACAACAACAAAACTCTGCTGAGAAAGGTTAGCGTTCAATGAGAGCAAGGAACAGAGTAGACAAGAACTATTTATTTCAATGATAACGCAGTTTGTTTTCTTGGATTTTAGAACTGAGCTAATTTTGGAGTAAGAATTAGTGAATGAAAAGAGGCCGTGTTATTAAGGAAGGAATGCTACAGCAGATGACAAGAATGATCAACATGATTATTCTCCAATAGAATCACTACCATTTACTGTCATAATTCAACACTAGAGAAAACAAAAAGGATAACCATTCTGAGAACTATTGAACTATATAGTCATTCATAACTGGAGACACCAAAATATCATGGCAACATCCTCATTGAAGTGGTCAGTAGCGCATTGCCTACTCTTATCTGCTCATAAGGGGTTAGCCAACACAGCTAGCAATAGAACAGTGTTCATTCATAGTGTGATACCTTTTTTCACTATTAGCCAAGCCAATGGATCAGCTTCACAAGAAAATAGTTAAAAGTAGTTCATAACCAGGGGTTCCACTGCTTTCTAACAATTATAAAATCAGTTAATTGTGACAAGATATACATATTAATTTACCAATAAAAAGATTAATTCTCAATGGTAGAGAGAAAGAAAGAATGAAAGATAGATAGATAAATAGATAGATAGATAGACAGATAGATAGATAGCTATGAAATAACAGAATCATGACTTTCCATTATGACAAAATACCAGCTATAATCAATCCCTCAGGAGGATTTTTTTTCTGTCAGTCATGGGCCTTGAACTCTGGGCCTGGCCTCTGACCCTGAGCTCTTCAGCTCAAAGCCGGTGATCTACCACTTAAGCCACAGTGCCACTTCTGTTTTCCTGGTGGTTTATGGGAGATAAGAGACTCATGGAGTTTCCTGCTCAAGCTGGCCTTGGACCTCTATCCTCAGATTTCACTTTTCTGAGTAGCTAGGATTACAGGCATGATCCAAGGCCCAGTTAAGAGGGAATGTTTGGAATTTCCTAACAATAGTCATTTGGCCTTTCACTTTGAACTTGTCTTAAGAATATACCACCTCATGGCTGGAACACGTGATAGAGAAGATTTCTTTATCTTACTGTATCTAGAATGTAAAGACAGACAGGAAGAATCCAGGTTTTCTTTCATGAAACTCATGTACCAGACACAAACCCTTTTACTATGTTAAACTGTTTCCTTAATAGTTAATATTATTATTAGATACACTATGTACATAAGGAAGTCTCTTAACTCGTGAGAAATGAAGCAAAACTTTATGAGATACTTAGAATTTTTCTGAATTCTTATTTATTTAAGAAGAATTTCAAGGAAGAAGAAAGGGAAGATACAGGATTTAAAATAAACAATCAGAGAAAATTCTCCAAGGACAAATAAAAAGAAGATGAAGATATAAGAAATAATATATCCTGAATATGTTAACAACAAGAAACAAACAAAAGTTTCAGCCAAGGGAAAAGAAAGGACATGATTTAGTTATGAATAAGGCAAAATACCAAACCCATATCATTGTGTATGCCGGAACTTCTATTATTGATTCTAAATATTTTTCTAATACTAAATGTTTTTCTAATGCTAAATAAGAAAAACAGCAATTCTAAATGGTGTAAAATAAAAAGAAATATATGAGATAAGAAATAGGTGCACAAAGGAAAAAAATGTAAATAAATAAATAAAAACAAGAATGCCTGGTATGACAGGTCTATAGCAGTCTGAGGAAATAATCAATCTAATGTAATATAGAAACTCAAGCCTGTATGAAAAATGACTTAAACAATAAAGCAGGTTTATTACTCACAGATAGGAAAGTCATCTAGAAAGCGACAAGAAAAATGCTATAGTATAAAGTCATGGTTCAAACATAAGATAAATCAAAATGTGAAGTGACTTTTGAATAGTGGATGGCAAGAAGAATTTTTAAAGTGTTCAGCTATCTTTTTATTGATGCTTTTCTTATGAATGTAATAGTAGCATGTGTTCCCTTTTGCACAATATTTTGAGATAATAGAATTATTCTGTGATTCGTATTTGTATAATTGTCTAGTAGAAAAACATCAAAGAACAAAAATAAATGTTTCTGTTGTACTCAAGATGAGGATGAGTGTAAACTTTGACAAAACAAAATCCACAGTATGGCTCAGTGTGTTAATTTCTCACAGTCACTTATAACAAACGACCACAAACTTAGTGGCTTCAAACAACATGTTCTGCCACAGTGATCAGATCCACCATCGAGGAGTTGATTGAGCCCCATTCCCATAGAGAAAGTGACTTTCAGGAGAAAACTTCTTTACAGGGAAGAATACTTCCCTGCCTTTTCCAGCTTCATATATATATATATATATATATAATTATTTCTCCAAAGTTTTCTTCTGAATGTACCTGCATATAGACTTTCCTGGAGGTCTGCCTAAACCCTGGAGGTCTGACTCTCTTTATTTTTTATTTTTTTTGGGGGGTCTGGTCATGGGGCCTGAAGGCCTGAACTCTGGGCCTGGGCGCTGTCCCTCAGCTCTTCAGCTCAAGGCGAGCGCTCTACCACTTGAGCAACAGTGCCACTTCCGGCTTTTTCTTTTTGCTTATGTGGTGCTGAGGAATCGAACCCAGGGCCTCAAGCATGCAAGGCAAGCGCTCTACCACTTGAGCCACCTTCCCAGCCCCCTGACTCTCTTTATTAAGGCTACATTTAGACTCATTTGTAAAAATAAAGTCTTCTCAAAATCCTTCATCATGTCTTTTACTGCATAAGACAGTGACCAGTCTTTCTTGTGTTTTTCCCCCTTACAAGGTTATATTAGCTACTTTATAAAATAAGGGATGAAATTAACATATTTGGGAGAAGAATTTTTTCTGTCTGCTACACTTCAAAAATAGTGAATATTAAAAGCATTATAAGAAATTCTGTCATCAAATAAAGTGAAAACGGATTATACCGTGGGGGGAGGGACATACAAAGCAACAAAGAAATCATCTTATAAATATGCTACAAACAATAGCAAGCAAGAAAAAACATTTGTGGACCCAACAATGAGATGTACAAGACATGATGTCGAAAAACCAACTTTACAACTTCGGTGTGAGGGAGTGGGGAGGAGATGGGAAGGGATGGGAAGGGGAAACAAAGGAGGAAGCAACAATGTTTGATAAGAAATGTACTCATTACCTTGCTCATGTAATTGTAACCCCTCTGTACGGTATTTTCACAATTTAAAAAAAATTTTAAAGAAATTCTGTCAATATTTTATAAAGAACAGTCACTAAGTACAGTCTGAATACATTGATATATTTCCTTGTTTGAGACAATAAATTAGTGACAAAAGACCTCAAATTAAAAATAAGGTGAACATACTTAAAAATAAGGTGAATGTGGCTAGGAGCAGGCTTGAAAAGTGATAGAGCAGGAATATTTGCTTATATATTATGGCCTTTAAATTGTTACTATTTCCAGAAACAAAAAAGATTAGTAAATGTACAGCACAAATAGTGACTTTCATAGTAATATTCAATGAAATGTTTCCTTAATAGACATAAAGAAAAAAAGATAAATAACTTCTTTATCTTTTCTAATGACTTCTCTCATGTAGTCATTACTTCTTCCTACTCATAAACTACATATACAAACTGAAGTTTCTTATAGAGAGGAAGAAATTATCTTATGACCTCAATGCTACTTTTGTTTTTCTTTTTAATACCAGAGAAATAAATTCCAGGACCCCTACCCCCTGAGACAATTCATCTAATTAAACAAAAACAACATCAAGTTCAAAGAAATTTAGGAGATTCTTGCTGCATGTAAGAACATGGAAAAGAACATTGTACACACACTTTCTAAAAAGTTTTTGCTTAGAGAATTTTACAATAACAGCACAAGGACATAAGAGCAGTTGTGGTATCATCAGGGAAATAGGACTATCCTGTGTAAAAAGTTACTGGAGAAGAAAAAATACAGTTATTAATTGAAAAATCAAGTGGTATTTATAGCACCTGAAATATTGGTAAGACCTATTATCAATCACCAAAAAATAAACATTCAGTATATAGATATTCAGATAGACCTCTCACTTGGCGCCAGTGTAATCCTAGCTACTCAGGAGGCTGAGATCCGAGGATTGTGGATCAAAGCCAGCCAAGACAGGAAAGGCCGTGAAACTCTTATCTCCAATAAACCACCAAAAAACAGGAAGTGGTGCTGTAGGTCAAGTGGTAGAGTGCTAGCGTTGAGCTGAAGAACTGAGGGACAGCGCTCAGGCCCAGAGTTCAGGCCCCACGACCGGAACCAAAAAAAAAAAAAAAAAGAGGTATAATAAGTCTGTTTGCAGAAGCCACAGATACTAGAACTTACCTTTCCCAACCTCTTACAGATAAAATATTAACAGGTGACAGATTTTGATGCTCATATATTGACTATGGAAAAGAAGCTAGTGACCTGAAGAAAATGACACATCACAAATGTTTTCTTATAACAGGTGGCTATGACGGACTACAGCTGTCTCTGCAGCGGCTGTATTACTAGAGATCATCCTAAGGGCTCTGTCATGGCAGTTTCTATGGTGTGAATAGGATTCATCTACATCTTAGAAACAAAGTTCTGTTTTGTGTTTACCAGATGTGCAAATGACTTAAGCTTTGTACCTGGCTAAGCGCCTCCAAGCAAATGTCTTTAGATCCAAGTCAGGATGTCTGGATCACCAGTGATCCTAGGAGCTACACAAAATCTTTTCTTTCATGTCAAATAAACTATATAAAATCTTCCACTCGGGCTGGGAAGGTGGCTCAGTGGTAGAGCACTTGCCTTGCATGCTTGAGGCCCTGAGTTCGATTCCTCAGCACCACATAGCAGAAGGAAATGGTGCTGTGGCTCAAGTGGTAGAGCACTAGCCTTGAGCTGAAGAGCTGAGGGACAGCGCCCAGGCCCAGAGTTCAGGCCCCACGACCAGACCCTCCCCCAAAAAATCTTCCACTCTTTCCTACTTTGACTCTTAGCAATCAATTCTACATGAGACATCCTTTGGGACCTCAACATCTCCCGTTATTTTCATGATACTTTGCACATTTATAATGTAAGTATATGTTTCTGGATATTTATTCAAACTGCATTGCACTATTGATTTTGTTGTTTTGGGGCACTTCCTTTCCAATCATCATTTTAAAATTCTATACTACTACATAGTTGAAGGAAAACTATTACAATAAAGTTATAATTACATACTGTCTTTTATTTACTTTTGTAGGATACACTGTCCATGCATTGTTTGCCCCTCTCATTCTCATCTCATCCTGGTTAGTCATCATCATTGACTCAGAACAGTGGTGTGCTGTGTAATATATCTCTGTGCAAAATCATTCTTCTTCGTTAAATCCCCTTCACTCGCAGCTGCCTGCTGAGCTTCACTCTCTTCCAAGAAGCAGACGCTGCATTTTCTATGATTGCATTGGTGGCACATTCATGAATACTTCTTGGGTACAAAATCATTCTCAACCAATAAATCAAATCGATAAATAAGTCAATAAATCTCTTTTGCTTTACAAACATCATCAATCTTTAGCAGAATAAATCACTAGTCCTTGTCCCTACCTTTTGGACCTTTTGAAACGCTTTTTATCAACCATTAGATGCTACTTTGGTCCTGTGTTAATACTTACATTAGATAACATGCTTGACCTTATACAAGTTCCAAAGACATTTGACCCTAGAGTCAATTTCAATGAACTCCAATTTTTCTAATAGACTTCCACAGGCAATAGAAGGTGTTGAAAATAGTATGCACTAGTGTTTTGCCGTTTAAACAAGAATGATACATGCACACAAATATATGTACATATATGATATGTTTATAATCATTCAAGAGAAAAAGAAATTGTAGTTGTTGGGATTGTATTTAAACGCCTCAATATTTCTAATATAATGTCATAATAATTAAATTGCATTATAAATACCAAAATTAAATATTATATTCATTCAGTAAATTTTATGATGAATACTCTTCTTTTTACAGTCTTGTTAGTTTTAATTTGAATATAGAACTCATTGGAATGCAATTGTACTGATGAGACTATTATAGTTAATAAAGAAGTCAAACAATTCCATGATTTTTGCAAAATAACATTCTAGTTGGGCTTAATATGCTTTTTCATATTTCTTATTCCCAAGTCACAAATTCTTTCCCTTTTCTCCCATCCTATTCAACATACTTCTCTGTCATCTATGTTTTGTTTTGGGTTTCCAAAAAAGGAGCATTCCTAGAAATTGAATCCTTCAGGTTTTCTGACTCTTTGGATTCTAAAGTTGACCCTACCCAAAGGGAGAAGTCAGACAAATGATCTGAGAATTTAAGGATAGAGTTCATACACACTTTATCTCCATTCCCTTCAGGTCTCAGTCTTTTGTGTTGTCCCACATTGTTACATCTATTTGACTTGGGCTAAAGCCCTTGGTCAAATTACTCAGTTTCTGTAATCTGAATTCCAAATAGTGACACATTTTTTTTTCTTTCCTTGATCCTTCAGTTCCATGGGTGCCTTCTTGTTGCCACTAATCCATCATACCTGTTCCTAAATCATTTACCATTTGTAAATTTGTCTTTGTAATCTAAGCCAACTGCTTTCTTTTGCTGCTAGGATTTCTGTCATATAGATAATACCACATTAAAATCAAAGATTTAACAGAATTTGTCACTGGATCAAAATTTGTTCATGCTCCCAATAGACATTCATTCAATTCTTAGCAGTTCACAACTACTGAATAAGTCACCCCTTCTAGAGTGCCTGTGAAGTCTGATTAGTTCTCAGAATTCCCTGCATCTTCAATGTCTGTGGTAATCCCTTCCTCCCTGCTCTGCAAACTGCTTCTGATTTCTCTGATAAACATCATAAGCAGTTCTTCTCAGTAGATGATATTGATTCCTGACTCATAAACTATATTACAGATTTTCATTTCATGCTGTAAAAAAGCAAAAGATTTATCCAATCCCTAGAAGAAATGACTTAGAAAATATTGCTTAGCATAGTTAATATGACCATTCATTCAATATTCTTATAATTTTGTACATTATAGTATGAACTCCTGATTTAAAATAGAATAAAAATGAACTGATACTGATTATTATTACTATTTTTAGGGTTTTTTTTTTACCCTTTCAACATTTGAAGTTAATGAAAGATTCAGAAGTCATTAGTAAAATAAAACTCTAGTTGGATTTTCTGGTTATAAGCTAAGGATAGTTAAAATTATGCAGTTCTGTCTGACTGTGCAAACATTAACACAGATTTTATTCTGGTATTGTTGCTGTGTTGTTACCAAGTACTTATGGCATTCACAGATACGATAGCTGTCATTGTGTTCAGGGACTGGGTATAAACCTTTATTCACAGCCAGCAGTAAAGGTGAATGGTTTTGTTCCATGTTTAATTTTAATTTGATTTCCATCTTGTTTTCTCTCTCTTTCATGTGCTCTTATTCTCTCTCATTTTCACATATGTTTCTGTAGCTGAAAGAGCTTGAAGAAATCATGTTTAATTAGTTGTGTTTTCCCCTTTTGACACAGTCTATAGCTATTTGTAACCTTGTAAACAAAAAGAAAAGAAAAAAACTGATAGTATAAAAAAAGAGCTCCATAAAAGGAGTTAAAATATTAAGCAGTATATCAAAAAAATGTTTGCTTTAAATGACACATGGAGTCTGGGAATCATGCCAGGACGTAAAAGGATTTTGTCTGTGTAGCTCCATGAGATCAAAAGATCAGATGTTATTCATAATCTATCATGTAAAAATTATTTGCATGAATTATAATATGTTTCAGCTATGCTTCAATGAAAAAAAATAGGTGACATGAAGTTATAGAAACAACGTATTTAGATTATGGAAATGCCAAGGTCTGTGCTTATTTGGATTACTGATATCTCTAAAAATGCATGTAATATCTTGTCTTTAATTCTTAGCATATGGCTATATGTTTAATATCTGGGTAAGGTAAGCAAAAGTCCTCATCATATTTTAATACATTACATACTTCATTAAACATTGATATTTGGTTGGTATTAAATATTTCAGTATTTTGTTGGGTCTTAGAGATGAACACATATCCTTACAAATGATAACTATGAATTCTGTCACTAAATTAAATCTCCTAGTCTGAATTATTATTCAAATTTTTGTTAAAATACAACAAAATAGTTTAGGACATGATTCATTAATTTTCAATAATTTCTAATTTATTTTAAGACTGTAGAGAGAAATGATGGCAAATATCAAATAATAAATCAGTTATTAAAGACTATTCTGTTTTTTTTCATTGACTGGATCATCATTTGGAAAAATTAATAGAAATTCTATGAAATATACAGGATAAAAATTTTGATAAACATTTGTCAGATTTCTAATCAAATAATTAATACAAATAATTTGCATAATTGGACCAAGTGTCCATGATTTCCATTACTGATCCATATTTTCACTCTTTCTATCTGCACCCATTCAAAGAATAAGCTGGGAATGGAGGCATGTTTCTTTAATCTCAACTACATAAGAATAGAAGAACATGGTATAAGGCTGGCCTTGGAAAACACAAAACCCTCTCTGAAAAATAAAGCAAAAAAGGGAGAGAGAAGTTGTCTTTAAGTATGGAGAAAGAAAGATCTGGGCTGGGAAGGTGGCTCAGTTGTAGAGTGCTTGCCTTACATGCATGAGGCCTTGGGTTTTATTCCTCAGCACCAGATAAACAGAAAAAGCTGGAAGTGGCTCAAGTGGTTGAGTGCTAGCCTTCAGCTGGGCCCTGAGGGACAGCACCAGGCCGAGAGCTCAGGCCCCACGATTGACCAAAAAAAAAAAAAGGGGGAAATTATTACTACTAACCCAACATGTAGATGACACTTAAAGAACTCTCTCACAAAAGCTAAAGATAAATACAACTATGAGACTTATACATAATCAAACAAAAGAATGGCAAGAGTTATTACATAGTTTTTAATAATAATTGAATATTAATCATTTCAGGTCACGAATATATACAGATTAATGTTTTCTTTCTTTTCATTTCTTCCTGCCTTCCTGCCTTCTTGCATTTTTGTTGTTTGTTTTTCCATCTAAGACCAGGACTTACTTGAACTTGCTATCTGGTATTTTATGCTCATTGGCAAGTGCCTTACCATGTGAGCCACACTTCCAGCTCCCAGATTGATCGTTTCAATTAAGAAAATAATCTCAACTCTACTATTTAAGATACACATATCACTGTCAAAGACAGAAGCTAGAAGTGAAAGGATTTGAAAAAGATATCAAAAGCAATGGAACCAGAAAGCAAACATAATAATTATGATAGGTATTTTTGCATATCAGTGTTTATCCTCAGTGTTTATCCTTTTCAGGACTGTTTTGGATAAAGACGACTGCACAGTCCTGAAGGCAAATTCAGGCAGGCATTGCAGGATTCCCAGTTCTCAGACAAGGCCTGTCATCTGGGGTCTATACTCCCTCAAGCCTGATCCTGACCCCACTAACCATTTACGCCATGGAATGTTCTTCTAATTGCTCTAAATGGCATGTCTTAACACAAATAACTTTTTAATAGTTTTACACAGATTTCAAAGATGAGCTGCATTTTCTTGTGGCTGTTTACTGTTCTCCTTTCCTGTCTTATTCAATGCCAAAGGCGAGGCTCTCTATGTTCTCTTTGGAGGTGAGTATTTTCCTAATGCTTTCTACACAACTCCTAAACAAAGATTGCATCTCTTGAGAATGCCTGCCACTGCTGAAATGAAAAGGGTAAAAATAAATAAATAAATAAATAAATAAATAAATGGCTTTTAGACAAGTAAATACCATCTTGCAGGCCACTTTTGTTGTTCTAGTACATTCCTGCATTAGCTATCAAATGCCTGAATGGAATAAATCCAAGTTAAAAGCTTTCTGCCTTTTTTCTCATTATTTTTTCTTGTTTGCCTCTTATCTTAAATTACACAGCATTACATTCATCCAAATAATTTTGTTTTAGTCTCTCTGTCGTTATTTATGTGAAAGACTTTGTCCAATTACCTCTATATGTACTATGTTCTCCTACTGTCTGCCTTCCCTAATTCAAAGTACTACAGACTAGCAGAAGGTGAGTCATAAATGTGCAAACACAATAAAATTATCATAAAGCAAATTATTTCTACCAATTGTAAAGATTATTTATTTACTAGATTTCACTAAGTCCCTTGAAATAGAAGGAAATTCATTTGCACATGGAATTAAAATCCATAGTGTTCTGTTCTTCCTAACATGAGAAGCTACAATGAGTTATTATCTCAAATTAAAAAACAATAAAAATATTAATATAATGCCTGCCAAAACTAATATAGAATGGTTAAATGTCATGTGAATTTCAGCTTCAGGCAACACAAAGAATCTTATTGAAATTATTTCAAAGCATGTTCTATGAAGAAACTATTCTTAAATAGAAATATTTGAGATTATACAGATTAAAAAATTAAAATAAAATATAATGTTTGTTTTAATAATGTGGTCTAATTTTTTAACATGTCATAATGTATATTTCATCAGTATTGTTTGAAATTTGCAAAGAGCAGATTACAGTCAAAGGTGACTTCAATCATTTTAACAGTTCTAAAAAATGTAAAATCACTACAGGTAAATGAACCTCATTGTATAATTTAATTATTACTTATGCTGTCTCTTATTTCCAAGAATCCTTTGCTTTAGAGATTTGAAATTCTATCCATTATCTTTTACTATTCAACTGAAATTATAATGGAAAATTGTAAAATGAAGTTAGTTTAATTTGTTTGACAAAAGTGAGTACAGTGATCGAGCTATAAAGAAATTCAAAGAATAATCCTCAAATATTTTGAGAGGAAAGGTCACTACAGGAAAAAAATTAAAATGGAACAAAAAATTTTAATAATATGATTTCCAAGTATACATTTCATGCCCATCAGTCAAAACAATAGAAAAACTAAAAAAAATGTATTCTGACATCCAAATTTTACACAATGATTCAGATGTACCATACATAACTGAATGTAGGTGTTAATTAATTCAAATAACTTTTTTTTCTAATTGACCCCATTCTGTGTTGCATTCAGAAAATATATTACATTTTTACTATTTTCTTTAGGTTTTCATGGATTTACTTCAAGTAGCTTTTTTTTTTTTTT
>NW_012267415.1:352206-383013 GCF_000151885.1 Dipodomys ordii
GGGGGGAGGAAGAAAAAAAGGAAACAAAATAAAAGTAAAGGCAGAAGTTTAATAGATATAACACTACTTTCTTTTCCACAAGTAGGAAACTTCATTTTCTTATTGGAATCTCCTAATACTGGCCAATACATAGCTCTAGAAAATCAATTTGACTAAAAACTTGTAGAAATAATAGTTTTTATATTGTCAGAAGAACCCCAGTAAGTGACAGTTGAGACAATAGCAACAACACTGTGATGGCAATTCTCCAAAGATTTTGTTTTCCTATTTAAAGCTCTCTAAAGGCTTCAAACTGTATGAGTGCTTTATTAACATTTAGACTCAAGAGGTGGCTTCTTTCTGTGGCTAAAAAACAAAGGCACTCAGGGATTCCAGTTCCACTCACATCTGTAGCTTCTGCTTTTGTCTAAATTTGATATTTTTGACAATACACCCTTTAGCAAAAAACCCTCAACAGCTTGTGTAATTATTAACAGGAGTGCTGCAAACCTTTTGTACTGTACTTAAGAGTTGCCAACCTTCACTGTCAGGAAAATCATGGAAAATTAAATTAGGACAATAGATGAAATAATGGATGTGAGGAGTGAAATCCCTAAGAGCTCTGGTCATGCTGCTAATGAAGAAAGACTCTCTCACCCTTTTTTCTATGTCATGAATGTCAGATCTCAGCCATAAAAGTCTACCTTGTAAGCTATTTTCTTTTTATACAAGGGCTAATGATTTCTTGAGTGGATCCTCTAAAGTGGTCTATTTTAATACAGTATTTCAAAACCACTGTTGCATTAACAGGGCTGATTTAAAATAGGCCAACTTTCAGATTACTGGAGAAAGAAAAGAGAGTGAGACAGATAGAGAGAAGCAGCTATCGGATCTGTCCTTTCTTTATGTGTAAAAGCATTTTTATATGGCTGTCTGTGAAAAATTACATACAGTGATCCAAACGCAGCTATGATCCTACAGGAAATTCTGACAGGAAATAATATATTCCTGACTTAGTCAAGAATAAAGACTGAGATTCTCACAGAAACAGTAGAAGAAATAGTTCATTTACTATTAAATATGATAAGTAAATATTACCGTCCCATTTCTATGTACTTGATTGTTTTATTTTATTTATGCCTTTCTGATTTTATTTCAGTTTTTATATGAGCTTAATTAATTTTAATGCATTACTAAAGAGTATACTATTAATAAAGGTGAGATTTTATGAATTTCTAATTAAATATTAATCACTAATGAAGGACCAATGAATATAGTCAGTTGTTAATTTTAATTTCAAATCCAGAACACACACACACACACATATATATATACTTATATATACATATATATATACATATATATGGAGAATTAAAGTAAAATATTATGTAAACTTTACAGAGTAAAAGGATATCATTCCCTGCTCATCACAACCATGAATTGAATGAAGCCACAACTTTATGATACCCTTGCTATCACTTCTGGAAAGCTTAGGCTAAAAGCCCAGATACACTCAGCTATGAGCTTCTTTTTGAAGAAGATAGTAGATTTCATCATATGGTTTGGTCAAATGTAGAAACAGGCTTTAAAATAAAAGAAGAATCCTCAAGAATCTCAAATGAAAAGGTTCCACTTTTATAACAAATAATTTTAATTTATTTGCTAAACACATATTTTAAAAACATAATATGCTCATATTTCCAAATTTTAATAAAATTTAACTGCTGCATAAAAGCATAAGATTTTGCATGTTTATGGTGTAGCATGTGAAATTTTGATGTATATGCATTATATAATATTTAAAACATGTTAAAATAGCCATATCTTAATGTTTATATTTTTTATAGCAAGAACATTCAGAAGTTATTTTTTCCAGGCTTTTGAAATTCATAATACATTATTGCTATCAATATTCACTCTCCAAGATTCTTATACTGACAAACACTAACTAAATATGCTATCTGCAATAGTAAGGAAATATGTATTTATAGCAAAATAACTTCATTTGTAAATATGCAAAGAAAAGTATTGTGTAAACCTTAATAAATGGTGTACACTCACACACACACACACGATCATAATGTATCTCAAATTTATAGAAGGCTATGCTGAAAACTCATATATCGTAACTACCATTTGCATCTATGTTTTGATTTCTTGAAATTACCTTGAATAATTTTTACAATGTATAAAAACTAAAAAATAAAACCATGTAACATATTACACTCTTCAAATTTAAGCACAATTGTAAAACTGAGGTGAGGGCTACTTTGTTGTAACATCTTTCCTGATATTATCATGGCATCCCTGTTTATTGCCAAGCTTGAGTCAGGTAATGCAACTGGAGAAAAAGGTGTCTGCTTTCAGTTCACACATCTGAAACTTGAAGCTGTGAATTTGATTGAAGAAATGGAATAAGAGCACTGTTTTTTGCTCAAAGGAACCAAAAATGTTTCTCCCTGTTATGATCTCCGATAAGCTGAGAATATCCATTTGTGAAGAACATGGAGTCATCAACTCAAGTTTGCAAGACCCCAAATGCTTCTAAAACAATGACAAAATGAAAAATAAACCTTGGAAAAATATTTTTGTAAAATGCAAAATTAAAAAGCCAGGCACCAGTTGCTCACGCCTGTAATACTAGCTACTCAGGAGGCTGAGATGAGGATCACAGTTCAAAGCCAGCCTGGGCAGGAAAGTCCATGAGACTCTTAATCTCCAAAAAACCACCAGAAAACTAGAAGTAGTGTTGTGGCTTAAGTGAAAACACACTAGCGTTGAGCTGAAGAGCTCAGAGACAGTGTCCAGGCCCAGCGTTCAAACCCCATGACTGACAAAGAAAAGAAAAATGTAAAATAATTTTTCAATAGGTTTAAAAAAGCTTTCAAAATACAAGATCAGTATTAGACATTTCTATATGTCTTTTACACTTAGTTTGAACACATCAAAAACCTTTAGCAGGTGACCTTCTCTGAAAGTTATTTTGACTGCAAATAGTTTCCATTTATTTCAAAATATCTTTATTTAGCATGTAAGAAAAAAAAAAGGTGGAAGGTTAATAGATGAAGCAGTACTTTTTTCCCTAAGTAGGAAAGTTCATTTTATGATTGAAATTTCCTAATACCAGCCAATACATATCTCTGGGAAATAGACATGTAGTTTTTCAGCATTGGACCCTCCCTGGGCAGGACTGATGGACTAGAATAAAAATCGGTAAGCATCAGATCATCAAATGAGTACCAGACCAAGATGCCCAATTTCAGTAGCAAAAGGCAACTTCTGTCTGCCACGCACAGCTCCACACCTGGTAACCTCGTTCCCTTGTTATTATTCTCCTCTTATATAAAACATAAACTTTATGCTCATTTTATTACGTAGTACTGCCTGCCTACCATTGAGGAAGCCAATACTCCCACCTATTACTTTCCTTTAGCGTTGCCTTCCAGCTCCTCGTTGATTGCTGGAAATCAGAGTAGAGCCACAGTGCCACTTCCAGTTTTCTGGTGGTTTATTAGATATGAGTTTCACGGACTTTCCTGTCTGGGCTGGTTTTGAACCGCGATCCTCAGATCCCAACCTCCTGAGTAGTTAGGATTACAGGAGTGAACTACTGGTACCTGGCTAAAGTGCTGTCTTACAGAATAGCTGTCACCTACCAGAGCCAGATCTCTTCTTTCTAGTTTCTCTTTTACAAAACAAAGCATAAATGGGTACCGTAATTGTACAACAGACCCCAGGCTCTCCCTGAAACAAGAAACTTGGAGCTGAATATACTTATAGATGTTTTCCTGAGTCTAGACATATGACACATGCATGCATGGTTTTTTACAGCATCACATATTTCTCTAAAATTGCAGGGTTATCATAAGGACACAACAGAAATAAAATCACATTAAGGTTTTCTGAAGCAAAGGTGTTTTCATTGAATGATTAAGAAGGAGTTGATCAAGGAGATCAACAAAGGAAGGAGGAAAAAAATGTCATTTCTACACATTCTCTCCTCACATGAGAATTATCTCTTTTTATATATACAGAAAACTTTCCATAGGAAGGTGTAGTTTGCTATTATTTTCATGTCAATAATAAAACACTGGATATATTTACTAAGGATATTTAATGTACCCTAAACTAAGCGTTTGAACAAGTGAAATTTCTCTAACACAAGAAAAGAAACAACACAAATCTCAGGAAATCTTTCAAAAGTTATAAAGTTTTTGAAAGAAATCTAAATTCTGATACCACAAGAAAATGACAGATAATGACAAGAGAAAATGATAGCCAGTCCATGAAAGAGAGTCCATGAGACCTTTATCTTCAATGAAGCATCAGGAAAGCTGAAAGTGGAACTTTGGCTCAAATGTTAGAGCACTAGCCTTGAGTTGAATAAAGCTCAGAGATAGTACCCAAACCCTGAGTTTAAGCACAAGAACCATTAAAAGAAAATCTATGACAAATCTATAGTTAATATCATATTGCATGGTTTAAAATCACTACAATGGAAGAGGAAATTTTGCTCTCAATAATCCTGTTCAACACACAACTGAGAAGTAAAAACTAACATCTGTCCTAATGAAAGGACAGAAATTCACCACACAAATGTAATATAAAAAATGAAATTACATGTTTTCTTAGTGGAATACTGACTAATAAAAGTCTAAAAATACCAAAAACTACCATAATAAGCTGCTCAGCAAGTTGTCAAACACCATATACAATTTTGCTTGTAGTTCTAATTGCTAATGCTAACATAGAAAATTTATGCAAGTTCTGTTAAACAGACTTATTACTAAAGGTTTTTTAAAACAGAGATTGATAGTTTCCTCAAATTTGAAGACATCCAAATGTTCAAAAACAGAAAATGAAAACAAATTGATTTGCTTATAACAATAGATCAACACCCAGCATCAATGAAAAATAGATTAGAGAATCATGCATCAACAATGAAAGGCTGATGAATATCAGACATATATGTTAAACAAAAGTGAACAGATATAAATTCATATACTTTGGGTAATTCAATTTACAAGAAGTCATTTAAATGATAGGAGGAATTGCAAATCAACACGAAGAAAGTTTGTTTGACTGATAGAAATGTTTGATTGACAGTTACAATGATGTGTGAAATTTCCAACACTCATTGATCTGAACACTAAGTAGTCATGCATTTTACTATGGGCAAGCATTAGCTTAATTTATGAATGAATAAATCTCTACCTTAGAGAGACTTGAAGGAATTCATTCAGTACCACAATTTACCATTCTGATTTTTGGTTTGCACAGCAGTTTAAAGAATTATGAATTTTATATGCACTGCTATGAGATTTAAATTCTGAAATGTAGCACATTTGTTAAATGGTAATTTCATACTCTAAAAGGTGTCAAGTGTCTGTACTTGATTAACTGTTGAATAAGAGAACTGTTGTGACTTCAGAACAGAGAGAAATGAATTAAAAAATCATGAAAGAGTTTGATACTAGTACAAGAGTTTTAAAATTAATCTTTGAATTTTGAACACATCTTGAAATTGTAATGTAGCTTTGTAAAGGACATAATTTACTTATTTTATCTTTGGTATTTAAATGTACTGAAAATAAACAATTGTTCACTTTAGAAATTCTATTAGAAAAATGTATTGCAAAAAATAGATACCTTAAGGAATGATTTGAAATGAAAAGCAGATTGTTCATCACTTAATAGTATTTTCGAGTGATGTCTTTGAGGTGCCTACTAAAATCAACTAGACAAATCATAATTTAAGGCGTAGAACAAACCTTCAGCTTCTCAGAAATAACTTCACTTTTTGGGTTAGTTCAATCATGAAAGTGTAGAAGGCAATCAGTAACGCACTTATCAGCGCCATCAATCGGTTTCCATTCAAAACACTGTGTTAAGGATTCAGAACTTCTCTTTCCCGACATCTGAATGTTATTCTAGCTAAGCGTGCTACTCACAAGCTGACAGATGATAGGCTGTAATTGCTAAGGCAAAGCTGCAGAGTAACACGTTTTACAGAGTACAGTATCCAATTTCCTACAGTGACAGGTTTCAGTATCTTAATAGCTGAAGGATAGTAAATGGTTCGCTTCATGAGCATTTTTGGCACAGACTTTTAGAAGCAATTTTCAAGGGAGTCATCTACGATGAATGATATGGTGCTTAGTGTAACACAGGACTACAACGTTAAACAATCACCATGTGCCGAGAATGACATGACATGACCCTCATTGCAACTCGTACGCAAGGAGAGGAAGCAATGAAGAGACGCTCAGCGTACATGACATACGTTCCATCATAGAGAACTTCCTGCCATTACAGCGTTCTGTATGATAAGGCTGACATTTACTCAAAAGTTAACTTCTCAGGACAGAGTTTTAAGATTGCTTTATTTTAATCATGACCCGAACAAAGCTTTGTTGTCATTGAAAATATGAGCACAGTGCTGGATATAAAGCTGAATTTTGTATTCATTCATACGCATTAAAATCACTGAGCAGAGAAGGCAACGTTGCTGATAGAGCTGATTCACACATTCTTCCAGGAAGCTATTCCTTTTAACTGTTTCGTTCTCTAAGGAAAATTTTATTTTTAAAGAGCATAAATTGCTCAGCATAAATTTATGTTGGGCAGTAAAAGATGCACATCATAGAGAAGAACTCCATCATCTCTGAGATTAAAAAACAAGATGCTACGTTAATAAATGGCCAGAGATTGAGCTCCTCTTTGAATTAGCATCCAGTATATCCATTCTGCAAATTAATTTTCATATAAAGTGCTGTAAACTATTGATGGAAAAACTGCAGCCACAAAACTGTAAATATACTAAAAATAAAACTAGTCAAGTAAACTAAAAGGTATTACTATATGATAAACATAAACTCAGCTAAACAGTAATTCAGTAATTTCATTTACTTATCTAACAGACTTCATATACATTCTATAAAGGGATGATAGCATTCTCATGTTCATTATAGAACTACTCTCAGTAGGCTTTGGAATCAACCAAAGTGTTTGTCAAAAGAAGAACGAAAGACAGAAGACAGATACCGGTGGTTTATGCATATAATCCTTGCTACTCAGGAGGCTGAGATTTGAGGATCATAGTTCAAATCCCAGCCTGAACTCAAACGCAAAACAAGACTCTCATCTTCAAATAAGTACCCAACCAAAGTCAGAAGTGGAGCTGTGGTTCAAATGGTAATGGGTAATAATTGAAAACAAAAGCTTAGGAAGTGTGCTTGTGCCCAGCATTAAAGCCTCAGGCCCACCACACAAAGAAAAAAAAAAGTTTGTGTTTTATACAGAAAGTGTATAAAATTGTTTTTTTAGAGGAAATTTTTATTTGCAATAAAAAATATAATACTAGAGATCATTATGCTAAGTTAAACAGTCTGGGAACTGAGGCACAAACCCAGCAAGCATGCATCCATTTACATCTGGAATTTTTTATTTATTTTTATTATTGTGAAAATACTGTACAGAGGGGTTAAAATTACATGAGCAAGATAATGAGTACATTTCTTATCAAGCATTGTAGCCTCCTCCTTTGTTTCCCTTTCCCATCCCATCCTCCCCACAAACCCCCCACCCATCCTTCCTCCGCCCCCCCACCAAAGTTGTAAAGTTCGTTTTTGACATAATGACTTGTATGACATCTGGAATTTAAAGCAATTGAGCTCATGGAGTACAGAACCAAATGTTGATTACCAGAGATCAGTGAGGAGGAAGGAGGAGAGTAGGCAAAGGGTACAAAATCTCACCTAGAATGAGATTTTGTTTCAATTTTTTTTGGTTTTTTTTTTTCAGTTGTTACTAATTGCTAAACAGAGTAAATTCTGCATTCAGAAGTACTGCTGGACCAAATTAAGTTGAAAATTAGCACAAAGAATCTAAGGAAGATCAGACATTAGTATGTGTTTCTTTTCTTTTGGAAGCACCCATACTTAGAATCTAAAAGTAACACAGGAACTGTTGAGACTTCTTGATTTACATTTCCTTTTGTAAAACAGACAGATGCTATTAGAAAAATGTCCTTTGAACACTTCACATTAATTCAAAGTAGAGGATTCTGGCTGGGTATTCCAGAAGTATATGAAGAATCTCAATCTATTATTGCTATGCTGGAGAAGCTGGACAGATAAAACCTAGACCTGTGTTTGGAAAGCAATTGCCCTTCCACGGAGTGGCAAAGTGTGCTTCTCATGTGTGATGGATATGTGAAGTTCATTTGACTCTGAAGAATTTCGTTCAATAGAAAGGATAACATGAGGATCAGAACTTACACAAGACTTTATCCTGTGGGTGTTATAGGCAGAGATATCTAGTAAGAGATGTCTGAACATTTCACAACAACAGTAAATAAGAATCCACAAATATCTGCATTTCCAAGTGAGAAGAGAATGGCTCCTTTCCTTTTCTCCTGCTTTCTCTAGGAGCTGAAAATTCTAGTCAGCAACTTCCCTGAGCAAATGTTTGAATTTGGTAACCGGAGGCCAATGGTTTCTTCCAAAAAGTCAGCGAGCTCACCAGCAACCAAGACCTACCTACACGAAAGTGGAGGTAAAAACGTGGGCTTGAGTAAAAATGGAAATATTTAATGAATTATGGAATCAACTTAATTTTGTAAAGACAATAGCTCTGGGATTTTGTTTTACTAAGATGTGACAAAAATAAAGGATCTTACATATTGCTTTTGCTTATTAGTTTCAGATAACTATGGTTTGAAAAGACTAGGTATTACATTGATACTATTGATTAATGATTCATAGTATACTTATGAAAGCTTTACTTTGAGATTTTAACTGTTAGCTTGGAAAGTTCTCAGTATAGAATAGTTGTAAACAGCAGTGTGGAGACTCATTGCTCACAGTGAACAAAACTAGTCATCTGCTTCATACCTCTGAGTTCTTATATCTACAAACTTTTTACCTTCAGTTACTTTGCACTCAGCATGAAATTGTTAAATTGCTTTGCAAACATCAAAGAATTGGGAAGAATCGCTCCCAATCTGGAACTTAACAACTATGTCCTCTGCTCAGTCAGGGAGGGTCAAAGGAGTTAATGCATTCATAAAATACAGGAAAGAGCATACTGCACAGGATCTACTTAATCCTCTGAGCCAAATAATCATTAGCAGTGGTGATGGATAAAGTCGAACGTGCAATAGCTACAGGGTTAATATTCTACTTGTGCAGATTCATAGAATAAAGTAGGGACTTACCTGCTCAGGGTTGTCAATGTGAATGAGGAATGAAATGGCTTAATTCCATAAACTCTGACATGCTTGTATTTTCATAATATAATTCAAATTTTAGTTTGATCTAATGTTCTTATTTAGGAGTAATATTTCATGGGAAATAACACTTGGATGAAACATTTTGAACTAGTAGTTAATGTGTGATTGCATCTAACAGGTATTAATTCAATAGATTCTATTGTCATGTAAAGTTTGAAATAATTTATCTTTACTTAGTTAACTTAAATGCATAATATTATTGCTTTCAAAATCTAGTTTTTCAATTCTGTACCATAATATATAAATACTCCCCTCTCATTTATAAAGTATGTTATTTTATAGTAAACTGTGATATCAGTACCACAGCTTACAATTGTCTGTTTATAACCCACAATTGAAAAAGGTAAAAACTGTCTGATAAATGCTTTCAGGTCCTGTGAAAGACATCATTCATTTTTGTTTTTTTTTCAATATAAAGCGTTTCATATTAACCAATATACTAGTCAATAATATATTTGTACATGAATATACACTTGCAAAAATAGTATCATGTTTTCTTTATTTTAAAAAATAAACAAGTATCATATAATTTTTATAAAAATAGGAGATGTATTATATTATTTAATGAAGTTAGCTATGTTTAAGTTATATTCATGAGGAGTGAATAATTCTTTTCAGATAATATATAAATATTTAATAACATAAAGACCGTCAATAATTTACATTGAAGGAGATTTGTACGTTGATCTTTCAGGTAAAATGCTGGTAAGCAAAATGATTTCCCATAGGTTCAGTTTGCTCTATGATATTATGGGTTATACATTCATGTATTATATTTCCAATGGTAACCTAGGAATCAGTATTGTTCAGTGGATAAAGAAAACTAATCAAATGCTGTCAATTGCCTCTCATCCAACAAGGACAGGCACATAAAAATTCTTGAGGTCAAGCCTTGCCTTGGGGTGAAATCATGAAGGAACAAGAAATCATAGTCCCTCATGCATGCTCTTCTAGGTCTTAGGACAGAACCCACTGACCCTTATTTTTATCCCCCAAGTGACTGAATCTTTCTTATAACCATTTGGATACCCAGTACATATCAGGGAAAGAACTCTTTGTTTTATACTTCAATATTTCTGCTCTCATCTGTATGAAAATTCAGTGTGCATTAGATTACAGTTGCCAGATAGTATGCAAGCCGAGAACCAAATAATATACGATGATTTCACTGTTGTAAAATTTCAGAGTTATTTGTTTTGAATATATTAATATACTTATAATAAGTACTTTTTAAAGTGTAATATAATTAAGAGAAATTTCTCTTGAAATAACTTAGGATAGTATAAATAAATATTTTAGATACTGATCCTTTTCCAATAATATTTATACACGTCCTGATTAAAATTTTATTAATTCATACTTTTCAAATTTCATTTCATATGTAATTAGTAAGTATCTTTATAATGTAATAAAATCACATGAGGTCTGGCAATGATATCACCAATGATATAGATATATATAATCTCACAAAAATTTCTCCACTTGGATTCTACCAAAGTCCCAAGTTTTGGCTAAATGTATCCTTTTGTAAATTGTTGACATTAATTCAATCAACATCATATGTTTGGAAAGGTAGAGTTCTATATGTCTGCAGGTTGTCTTACAATTAAATTACATTTTTAATGAATTATATAACCCACAGGTAAATCATCACATTATTATAAAAACCTAAAAATTTATGAAAATTATTTTTATAAAATGTGTTATTTTTAAATTGCTACTCACCATAGAATAGGGATTACAAATAAATTCCAGGGAGGAACACAATTAGAAATTCTTATTACATTCTCAATCTGATATTGGGAAAAATCCATATTCAATTCTGTTATAATAATTATCACATACTTCCATTCCATATTGGTTCTCCTTTCTCTATGTTCTTGTCAGAGATATCCAATGGACACAAATTAGAATTTTGAATTAATAGAGTATGAATATTGCCTTTAGGAAAATAAATCAGTGAAGGTATCATAGTTCACAATATATGGAAATAGATATAATATTTAGAATTAAAACTAATTGCATCCAATAGATGTCCCTCTGTAGTCCTAGTTCTAAAACCCTAATAAGTAAGGTTTTAAGCACTTCTCCATAGCTGCTGGATGTCCTCCATTCCATAGTATAAACCCTCAATCTTCACTTGTCAAGATAAGGGTAATCAATCTCAATCCCCCCTTAAAATGTAATTTCCATTAGAGACAAGCAATAAACACTACCAATTTCTAGGTAGCATTCTACAAAATAATCCCCTTTAAAAGAGACCACTGGAAAAAAATAATAACTTTATTTTGCCATTGAGATACTGCCACATAGAAGCAGAAAAAGTCAATTCATCTTCTTATCGTACTGAGATGTCTGTAATTAATGTTTGTGTAGTTCAGGAAAAAAAACTAGGGCAAAATACAAGTCAGTGAAATTGAATGTTGCTGAAGGAAACAGGAAGCAATGAGCACAAAGAAGAGAGAACTTTCGCTATTAAAACTGTTATCACAAGATCTAGCATGCATCAAATGAGACAACAGTTAATCAATTCAAGATGTGGAACCAAATCATGGTTTCACATTAGGTAATTATTTTGCATAGGATGAAAATTATGACCTCCAAACTCGTCGTACTCCTATTTAACCATGATTTATATAATCATTGTGTTTTCTTCAAGCATTCAATTAGCAAGATGTATTTCTAATAAAGTATTTAAATGCTACCAGCAGAATTATTGGTATAAATGCATGCTTCATAAGTCTATTGTTGGTGAATTTTTTACAGCTGTCTGGTTATTACTCCCTTTGTTTAAATCTGTTAATTCCTGTATTGGTTTCAGGAAAGAAGTCCAAAGATATCATAAAATACCCTTTATTTAACTCTTCAGTTCACTTTAACAACAGTTCTAATTCTAGAATTCTCTCTTTTTACTTAATATCCAGAGAGTTACCTTTTATATTTGTATCCAACAACAAATCTTCAAAGAAACACTGCCCAATAAGTAAGTGGGCTAAAGACTTACAGAGAAACTTCTCTGAAGAGGAAAGGATGGCCAATAGACATATAAAGAAATGCTCAACCTCCCTAGCCATAAAAGAAATGCAAATCAAAACAATATTGAGATACTACCTCACCCCAGTTAGAATGGGTATAATCAAGAAATCTAATAACAACAAATGCTGGAGGGGATGTGGACAGAAGGGAACTTTACTGCATTGTTGGTGGGAATGTAAACTTGTTCAACCACTTTAGAAAGTAGTGTGGAGGTTCCTCAAAAGACTCCACATAGAGCTCCCCTATGACCCAGCAATCCCACTTTTGGGCATTTAAGAACAAGTATATTTATTGCACCATTATTTACCATAGCTAAGATATGGAACCAATCCAGATGCCTCCCAGTAGATGACTGGATCAAGAAAATGTGGTATATATACACAATGGAATTCTATGTCTCCATCAGAAAGAATGGCGTTGCCCCATTTGCTAGGAAATGGAAAGACTTGGAAAAAATTACATTAAGTGAAGTAAGCGAGGCCCAAAGAAACATAGATCCCATGGCTTCCCTTATTTGCAATAACTAGTATATGTCTGAGACAAGCAGAAACGGTCAGATAAGTTGATGTTAAGCGAAATGAACCCCAAGATAAGGATTCAAATTATTTTTTTTCTTTCTTGCTATTGTTTTTAACATATTTATAAGGTATTTCTTTGTTGCTTTGTATGTCCTTCCCCCATGGTGTAACCCCTGTTTTCACTGTATTTGCTGTTGGTATAATTAATGGAGGGGAAGGGAAAAAACAAATGGTTTAAATAAGGATGAGGTGGACCCATTGCAACAATGAGATGTACAAGACGTTATGTTGAAAAACGAACTTTACAACTTTGGTGCAGGGACGGGGGAGGGGGGGCGAGGGAAGGGAGGATGGTGGAGATGGGAAGGGAGGGGAAGGGGAAACAAAGGAGGAGGCAACAATGCTTGATAAGACATGTACTCATTACCTTGCCCATGTAATCGTAACCCCTCTGTAAGGTATTTTCACAATAAAAAAAAAAAAGAAATTCATGCTTACTGAAATACGTTCCATAAACTTCGACAAAACAGACCAAAACACGTTAATAACAAAAAGACTTTATAATATTTATATATTTTTTCTTTTTTTATTATGAAAATACCATACAGAGGGGTTACAATTACATGGGCAAGGTAATGAGTACATTTCTTATCAAACATTGTTGCCTCCTCCTTTGTTTCCCCTTCCCATCACTTCCCATCCCTCCCCCTTCTCCCCTATCCCCCCATACTCCCCGCCCGGCCCTGGCCAAAGTTGTAAAGTTCTTTTTGGACATAATGACTTGTACATCTCATTGCTGCATTTTTATTGTAATGGTGATGTACAGCGGAGTTACAGTTGCATAAATCAGGTAATAAGTATATTTCTTTTTGAACTGTGTCACCTGTTCCCAAGTTTTCTCCCAGTATTTCCCTCCTGACCCCTTTCGCCCATAAGCTGCATAGTTCATTTTCAACATAGGATAATTTGTTCACCCATTGTCCCCCATTTCTCTGCTTTCCCTTACCGTCCCCCAAACAGACAAACTTGCATACAAACAAACCTTACAGAAATCAAAACAGCATCAAAGGAGAAAACAACACACACACACAAAAAAAACAAGAAGTGATATTATTTCATAGAGATTATAGGGAAAGTTTTTTTCATGCTAGGAATTAGTTTGTTTGATTCCTGCATATGTTTCCTTCTGAAGGAACTGGAATTTGCTCTCTAAACCATATGCTTGCTAGGTAGTCATTACACTACTTTTCAAATAGTGTCTTACGTTTATGCCTAGGTCCTTCTATTTAAACTTTCTGCATAGCTAGCATGACAGATGCATGCCACCTCAGTAAGATTTTAGTGTTTCAGTGGTAGTTTTGTAAACTTAAAAAAAATTCCCTTAACTGATCCACAATCCTTCTAATTTCAGCCTCGTGGATTACCAGTGAGAACCAACAGGGATGACATGAATCCTAGAAATTTGCTCCAAAGTTTTCATCTTAAATATGCTACATTATTTTAAATATCAGAATATTTTGTCCTTTTGAAAACTGATACAGAAAATGGACAAATAATTAATAAATAACTGCATGTAATATAAGGTTACATATTACTACTGATTTTCAATAATTCTTATGCTAATCCGGCTTACTCTACCAACATGTAGAGCCTCTAAAAGGCAAGATTGTTTATCATAAACCAATTAGTATTGAACTTTACAGAAATGGCACAAAGCAAAATGGTCTCACATTTACAAAGTAAGATCTATAAGATAAATCTGAAGGAAAAAATAAATTACAGATGTTTGATTCCATTATAAGAACATTTTAGTTTAATTGGTATATTTTACAAAATGCTGCTACAATTTTTAGTTAAGTATGTCTCTTTCCCTTTAATTATACACATTTTAATGTCCTTAGTCTTGCATCCTTTTCATGATTAAAAATATTCTGATATAATAATGAAATTTCAATGGAATTAAATGTAATAACCAAAATTCTATTAAGTCAGAAGTAATTTTATCAAAAACCTAGGATCAGGTGATTGTAGAACTAGTATATGCATTTATAAGAAAAAATAAAATATTAACTACTTCTAAAGAATAAGCTAATGAAGCCTCATTTTATAATAAAATATTTACAACTTTAAAATGTATTAAATAATTTAAAGAATTATTGAAAAAAGTTTCCAATAAATATAGTTCATTCATTTTATTATTACTCTTAAAAGATTAGTAACATTGTTCCCTGTGATACAATTACTTAAGAATTAGATACTTTTTATTTATATTTTTATGGACTCCAAGAAAGGCTACTGTTACATTTTATAATTTTGAATTAAGAAAAAATGTTTTCAAACAGTATTACCAATACTTATTGCATATCTCAAATGTCAAGAAAGCATCATTTTCATTGTCAATGACATCTTCTTATGCATCCTTCTCACTACCAGGACTTTAAGATAAGACTCTGGCTACTAAATGCCACTTTATTCTGCTCAAAGCAATTCTAATAAGCAAATAAAAAGGTTTCAGTTTGCTGATGGTGAAAGTGAGGATCAAAGAGATGAAATAGTCTCTGGCTAATTAGTTAATCCTCAAATTAAATTATTTTCTACTAGATGATTCTCTATCTGTCTTCAGCATTGTTGTTTTAAAAAGATATCCTGTTTTGAATGAAAGCGTTGAAAATATTCCCTATAAATATTTGCATCACTTATGCGTACGTTTAGCTTCTTCCAAGAAGAAAGATTCACTAATCTGTAGACTTACTCTAGGGTAAGAACATATTCTTAGTATTTATTTCCTGTAATACCAATTACCGAGCTTATTAACTACTCAATGCAAGTTATAGCAGTCACCATTTTCATCTCATGATAAAATCTAAAATCTAATAGGTCTAGAACATCAATTTTATTTTTTCTCCAGCATTTGATTTCAAAGTAGAAATGGTAGTACATAGTGCTTAACAAATAGTTGATGACACAATGAATGCAATTTGTCCTTAATCTATAGTTAAAGTGGCAGATACAAAAGACCCTTGGTGAAGTGTACTGAACTCTATAGTAACCATGCTTTTTTCTATGTATACATCTTAAAAACAATTTTAACATCTAATGATCAGACAGTAAAATATTAGCAACAACTAAAACTTTTATTACAATGTATTAAAATGCATGCTATTTCAAACTTATGGCTTATTTGTTTCTTTAATCTTCCACTTAATATTGTCAGAACTAAGTTGACTGCCAGATACGGAGTGTTTTACTTCACCTCCCAGTCTTTTTGACAATATCCTTTGTTATATGAGTTTCACATAAGAATTGGTGATTTTTCTACTCCCTTCATTTTCTTTCTATTCCTTCTGTTGGTTGTATGAAGAACATATCTCATTTCAGACCTCTTGCCTTTGACCTTACCCTTTGTCATCTTTTCTCTTCTCTTTCTTCCCCTTCCTTTTCCTCATCTCTCCTTTCCTCTCTCTTCTCCCATCTTCTCCCTTCTTTTCCCCTCCTCTCTCCTCTCCTCTTCTGGTACCATATCGTGAACTCGGTGCTACTAACTCTTGCTTAGGTTTCTTGTTTAAAGCTGTTGCTCTACCACGGAGACACGTCCCCAGCCTGGCTTTGTGCTATTTAATTCAAGATGGAATCTCCAGAACTTTCTGTCTGGGCTGGCTTAGAAATGTAATCCTCTAGATCTCAGCCTCCTGAAAAGCCTGAATTATCAGCATAAACTGTAAGTACCTCACTAGACTTGCTTGGTATTATCAACTTGGGATGTGTTTATTTATATTTAATTTCCATTTAGACAGTAGAGATTTTTGGAAGTTAGGACATTGCCTTATCAACTCCAATTATCATTGATGGAGTTTGGGTATAGATATTCCATTAGTAAACAATATTAGAAGGACATATCATTTTCACACAAACCTGTAATAAAAGAAAAAGAAAGAACAAGCCTGGAAATTTTGCAATCACAGTTTGTAGGTAGTGACTCGGAGTGATTTTCTGGGTACTTTTCCTATACAATCTGTGTATGTACATGTAGGGGAGTGTATATGTGTATATTTATGTTTATATGAATGCGGACTTATGAATGTAAGTACGCATGTATAAATTAAACATGATGAATACACTCACTTTAAAAATCATTGAATATCTGAATTTATAAACTAAAATCTACCATATCCTTTCATTTATTCATCCACTCACTTATGTATACACTAATTCAGATACATACTGATTTCCTGCTGCTTTCCATAGTTAGGAGATGGATAGTATTAATCTGTACCACAGAGAAGATTACATTTTAAATGAATGTAAGTAAATAATTATGATATCATTATGATACCATCATATAGTTTTATAACAGAAATAAAGGTGAGCATTTTTGGAAGTACATATATAGCAGAACTGAATCATTGAGCCCACTCAGGTTCTGAATATTCAACGTCTTTATTCTGAGGTGAATCATAGAGAGTTAATCAAAGCAGGAACACTGAATAAATACTCACAGCAATGATTTTGCAAACACATTTTCCTAGTCCATAACTGTGCCTTTCTCATATGTAAATTCAATTGATATTTACTTCTAGGAATAAATGGCTTGTACTAGACATGGTAACTGAAGCCTGTAATCCTAGCTACTCGATACATGGTCTGGTGATCCTGGTTTGAGGACAGCACGGGTGTAAGGATTCATGAGGCTGTCAGCTAAGCAGAATGGTGTGCATTTATCCTCCAAGCAGTGTAGACTGCCACAAATAAGAAAATCTCAATGCATCATGGCCTGGACATCCGATAATATCCTACCTCAAAAATATCCAAAACCAAGAGGTAGTGTGCCTATCTAGCAAGCAAGAGGCTCTGAGTTCAATCTCAGTACTGAAAAAAAAATGCATGAAAAATAATTAAATAAATACATGATGCTATTAGTATCAAAGATACCTGAGTTTGTTCTAAGGCATCCTAAACCTGCAGATACTATTTAAGTCTAGGGATGCACGCTATTTTCTACATTTCATTCAGTGTTTACTGTATGGAGTAAGTTCTGTGGTCCCAATGTACATGAGGTTAAATCTATGTATCTAGGTGGCAATGGAGGGGGCAAGAAAATTTCAGAGCTGAGTTCTTCATCTCTGAGCATGATCTCCAAACATCATTCTGTGCCATAATTGGATGGTAAATCAGACACATTCTTGGAGTGCTAAGAACCTATGCTATAAAACAGCATAGCATCACTTGGGACTGTGAATGCTTAGGAACTAGTGGGCAGGCAGAGGGAGATCGTTCAGGTGCAGAGATTGCCTTCCTCTAAGCTCAGGGTGGCAAGGGAACAAGAGGAAGCTAGGCAGGCAATCCATACCAAACTCTATTCTAGAGAGTCAAAATAAACTCTTCCATAATCACCCCCTGTTCCAAACTTCAGCCTTTGTGTTCAGATACTGAAAGAACTTGAAACTTCAAGAAGCATGTAAGTTGGAGGAGCTGTGTCTCCAGCATGATTTTCCACATTGTCTATCATTGCTTTCCTTCTAAACATTATTCGCCTACAAACAAGGAACAAAACTGAGCTTCACTAGAGCACATATTTATAGAAAGAGCATATTCAAGATGCTGATTTTTAAAATAATTCCTTCAGTACTCTGCCAAGCATGTAATTAGGAGCTGCCATTATGCTAAGTGTCATGAATAAAAGACTGAAGAATTTTGAGGGAAAATGACAAGTAAACAATAAAAATGCAGGCTGCAGGAAAAAAAAATTTGAGGGTTTTAAAGCAATAACTATGTCAACTGTTGATATGACAAAGATATCTCTGGCATGAAGAAAAGTAGGTGCAACAATATTAGAACAATAAAATACAAAATAAAAACTAAAATGTTAGGCAGTGACAGTAACAAAGGAAAATCAGAAGGCTGCTCGACAGTATATTTGATTCATATTCGTCCTCTATAAGGAGTCCTGGAATGCTAAGAAACTTGAGGAGGAAGAGGAAGAGGAAGAGGAGGAGGGGGGTGGAATTGTGGCTCATTGGGTTTTGTTGTGCAGGCAAGCAGTGCTGAAGCCAGAACTCCTGTAAAAGAATGAATCCCAGCTCCTTTCACCCAACCATGACTCCTCCCCACTCCCTCCCCACAATCTTCCAGGTGCCTTGACTACATTTACTGGTACTGGAAGTTAAACCCAAATACTCATGTTATTGTTATCAATCATCCTGATCTCAAAGAAGGAAGAAAAGTCTGGGCTTAAAAATAATATTATTAACTTGCGGGGGAGGGGGTTGGGGAGGTGGGGAGGGAAGAGATGGTAGGGGAAAAGCAAAGGAGGTAACAATGCTCCATAGGAAATGTACTCATTACCTTACTCATGTAACTGTAACCCCTCTGTACAGTATTTATACAATAAAAATATAAAAACGTTACTAATTTATGGACACGAAGAAAATGAAAGGCAAGAAAAGAATGTAAGTAGCTCAGAGTTAGAATGCTGTAGGGAAAAAAGCCTGACAAAGATGGTTCACACCTGAGATAGGAGGATATGGAAAGCCAGCCCAGGAAGGAAGCAAAGTCTCTGAGACTCTTATCTCCAATTAGCCACCAAAAGAAAAGAAAACAAAACTGAAAGTAGAGCTAGGACTCAAGTGATGGGCCACTATCTTTCAGCATAATTGCTCAGGGAAAGTGCTCAGGTCCTGAGTTCAAGCTCCAGGACTAGTGGGAAAAAAAAAATCTATCAGGGAATTGGAAACCTAGTTTTTGTTTGTTTGTTTACATTTTGGAATAAAATCTGAAATGGCTTACTAAAAGAATTATTCTTTCTCTGCTTCTCACTTGGGTGGGGTTTTTTTTCGTTCTTTCTTTTTTCTCTTTCACTTAATATAAAGGAAGCTTGCTAATTACAGGAATATTTCCAGATTTCCTTGACCCAAGACCACTTTGGATAGTTGAGAGATTCCATCAGAAGTCCTCTCCAAGTCTGCATGACTTTGAGTTACCTAATATGTCTCTCTTATTCACAAGGATACATTTTAAGCCCACATGTGGATACCTAAATTTTTTTGTAAGCATTCCCTACATATACATATACAGCCTTAGGCTAGATTAATAAATATATTAATCAGACACAATAAGAAGCAGTAATAAATGATAAAGTAGAATAAGAACAATAAGTTGAAATAAAAGATACAGTGCAAGCAGTCTTTCTCTCAAAGTATTTTATTGTGACTTTTTTACCTCTCTGCTTAAAGGAAGTACTTCACAGCTTCTTGGCAGGTCCAAATGTCAACAGCATTTTAAGGCCATTTTTTGGTGTGACAAGGATTACCTTAACAGAAGCAACTGTAATTTAGTGCTTCACTTGACCTGATAACTGGATATCTAAAAGACAGATATCACATATTGAGCGGATTTGCTGGGCACAGGGGTGACTCGTGCAAGAGCGAAGAGGCTGAGAGATTTCACCAGACTCCTTGCAGTGGCATACAATTTTCAGATTTCTGAATTATTTTTAGAGTTTTCCCCATACTCTTTTTTGGGCTCTGGCGGGCCAGGGGTAATTGAAATTGTGGAAAACAAAGCTGGATAAAGGGAAGCTTCCATGGCTCTTTGACACATTCTGGCCCAAATAGTACACACATTCTGGCCCGAATAGTACATCCCATGAAAATGGATTTATCTTTTGATTTGCCTTTCACTATGCTTACTCATTTGTAAATAGTCTTTGCCAAATTCCGCCCAAAATCATCCAAAAGTTTATGCCAGCAGCCTTGTGGAAACACAGAGGATTGTAACTCTAGGACAGCACTCCAAGTTTTACTAAAAATGAATTCCATCCTGTTTTTGCTGGACTACAAGTACTGAACATTTATTGACACATTTATAGAAAAAGCACCCAGAACATCTATTTAAGCATGCAAAAGAATATCATCTATACATAATCAAAAGCTAAGTTAGAGATAGGAGATAAACTAAAAGACAATCAATTTACTATTAATGCATTAAAAACCAAAAGGGTGAAATACATATAAAAATTATAAATACTTGGGAAATGGTTGATTAGAAGGACTCTGTGAGGAGGGATCAAAAAAATTTAATAAATGGGATACATACAACTTACTGATGTTAAAAATGGTTCAAAATTCTACTGACTTAAAAATTAGTATACTTATCAATATTCAATAACAATAAATATAAATCTAAATATTAACATTTTCGACAAATCCTGACTATATTATTACTATGATAACATGCTATTATTGCAGCTATTTCTATTAATATTTAAGCTTAATATTTTTCACATTTTATATATCTCAGATAGCCTATAATTTTTCCTTTATTTACATTGCTCAATTTTCAGGATATTCTGTATCTCATTGTAAATAGAATAAATTTTATTTTAACAACTATTACTTGCCTATGAGTTTCAGCTTGAATAAAATATGGCATTATTAACTTTAAGAGTAAAATCTTTCCTTATGCTTTTTTAAAGCCAGAGAAAGATTTCACATCACACAGAGGGTAATGTAGGATTTACATAATAATTGCTCTGTCATACATGGTATTGAGCTATATACGTAAATGATCATGAACATACTAATCATATTTCTTGATATCACTGTAAAATTATGATGAAATTGATTTTTCTAAGCTCTGAGGTTTAAAACGAAACTGTATTGGTAATGAACTAATTTACATGAGCCTTTGAAGAAGAATATAATCAAATTAATAGTAATTATTAGGAAGCAGAGCTTCCCTGTGAAGCTTCTATTAATGATTAGAATACCCTGGCATAGTGGCCCAAGCTTTTAATCCCAGTACTTTTAAGCAAAGATAGGAGGATTGCGACTATAGGCCAATCAGAATCAAGAAGTTAATGAGATATTATCTCAAGGAGCAAGTCTAGCCTCCTGGTTATGCCGATAATCCTAGCTACATGAGGGAATTTAAGTAGTAGAACAAAGTTTGGAAGCCAATTCTGACAGGAAAAAAAAAAAGTTCACAAGATGGCCATCTCAAACCAATAAAAAGCTGACATTCAGTTCTTGTCTCAGCAATTCGGGCAATGTAAAGAGGAGAATCCAAGTCCACAATGGCCTGTTGCATTAACACAAGAATCTCAGACATATACTAGTTATTGCAAATAAGAGAAACCATAGGAGCTTTGTTTCTTTGGGCCTGGCTTATTTCATTTAATATAATTTTTTCCAAGTCTTTCCATTTCCTAACAAATGGGGCAATGTCTTTAAGCCACTTTTTAATTGGGTGGTTGTTTCTTTGAGGATTTTTTTTTGAGGATTTAATTTTTTGAGTTCTAAGTATATTTTAGATCTGAGATCCTTGTCCATTGTATGTCTATTGAAGATCTCCCAATCTGTGGGTTATCTATTGATCTTGCTTACTATGTCCTTTGTTATGTAGAAGCTGTACAGTTTTATGCAATCCCATTTGTCCAAACTTTCTTTGATTTGTTCTGTTTCTGGATCTTTATTAAGAAAATTTCGGCCTGTGCCAAGGATCCCTAGAGTTTCTCTTATTTGTTCCTGTAATGTTTTCAGGGTGTCTGCTTTGACTTTGACGTCTTTGATCCATTTGGAGTTGATTCTGGTGCAGGATGATATGTAAGAATCTATGTTTAGTTTTCTAAAGGTGTTAAACCAGTTGTGTCAACACCATTTACTGAGAAGGCTTTCTTCTGTTCTATTTTTTTAGCTCCTTTATCAAAGATTAGGTGGCTATGGGTTCATTTCTGGGTCTTCAGTTCTTCTATTCCATTGGTCAGGAGGTCTGTTCTTGTGCCAATACCAAGCTGTTTTGATTACTATGGCTTTGTAGTAGTTTGAAGTTTGGTATTGATATTCCTACAGCATTGTTCTTTCTGCTAAGGATTGTTTTTTCTATTCAGTGTCTTTTATTATTTCATATGAATTTTTGCATTGTTTCTTCTATTTCCTTGAAGAATGAGGTTGAGATATTGATAGATATCACATTGAATTTGTAGATAGCCTTTGACAGTATTGCTATTTTCGTGATGTTAATCCTCCCAATCCAGGAGCTTGGCAAGGTTTTTATCCACTTCCTTTGTTCTGCTTTAACTTTTTTTTTCATGTTTTTAAAGTTTTCATCATAGAGGTCCTTCACTTCTTTAGTTAACTCATAGGTATTTTATTTTTTGTGGGGCTATTATTACAAAAGGTTTCACTTTCATGATTTCAGCTGTGCTCTTCTTCTTATTGGCATACAGAAAAGCCATTGAATTTTGAGGGTTAATGCCAAAGATTTAGATCAGCTCCAGTAACTTGGGATTGGATTCTATGGAGTTCTTTAAAAACAAGATCATGTCATCTGCAAAGATTCCTATTTGGGTCGCCTTTATGTTTGCATCTTGTCTTATTGATCTAGCTAGGTATTCTAATACTAAATTGAAGAGAAGTAGAGAGAGTAGATATCCTTGTCTCACTCTGGTACAAGTTTAGAGCAAATGGCTTTAGCTTTTTGCCATTAAGTATAATGCTGGCTGTAGGTTTGTCATACAGAGCCTTTATTATAGTGAGGAAATGTTCCATGGATTCCTAGTTTTTCCAAAGCTTTCATCATAAAGGGGTGTTGGATCTTGTCGAATTTTTTTTTCTGCAGCTATGGAGATAATCATATGGAAGTTGAACATGGTTTGCCTAGGCCCCCTTCATATTTTATTATAAATATGTGCTTTCTTTCCCCTCCCATCTCAGGAATAGAAACAATATTTACTTTAGAGTCTATGATTCATTCATCTTTACAACCTGTTATTTTTAATTTCTAACTTAGAGTTGGTTCTCAGTAAATGCTTGTTCAGAGCAAGAGCAAATTTGATTTATCTACTATTGTTTCCATAGAATTATTTTCATTATGATAATGAGGTCTAGTCATACCTTTTAAAACGCTGTTACCAATTGTACTGGTAATGATATACATTACACACAAATTGTAAAACAATTCAAATGCATCAGCTATGCTCTTTTTTTTTTTTTTTGGTCAGTCATGGGGCTTGAACTCTAGGCCTAGGCACTGTTCCTCAGCTCTTCTTTCAGCTCAAGGCGAGAGTTCTACCACTTGAGCCACAGCACCACTTCTGGTTTTCTGTGGTGGTTTATTGGAGATAAGTGTCTCAGGTTGGCTTTGAACTGTGGTCCTCAGATCTTAGCCTTCTCAGTAGCTAGGATTACAGCCATGAGCCACTCGTGCCCAAAAGCTATGCATTTTTATCAAATATCTTGTCACCTTTAAGAGCAAAGGCCTAATTAAGCTGCTAAGTCTTACCTATTCTTAACAAAACCATTTATACCATATGGCACAAATTTAACTGAGAAAATGTCAGGCTTATGGAGAAGCTATATAACTTTGCATTCTAATGTTTTTTTCTGCTTCTTTAACAGAGAAAATAGAATATGATTTAATGTTTCCCTAATGTCTTGAGGTCATTATTAAGAATCTGAGTGATGTAACATTCTGTGTACTTCCAGACATAATAATGCCTATACATAATGATAATACTAATCTTTCTAGTTTTAATAGCTTAATCAAACCAGGTAAGACATATATCTCAAAATAGAAGTTATGTCATTTCTTTCCTGATTTAATTCTTCTATTTTGTTTTGTCTTCATTATCTGCTAAGTGTATTCAGCCAGGAAAGAGCAGTGAAAAAATTTTGATTAAAGCACAGCACATTTGGAATGTAGGATAAAATACTATGTAAAACAAGGAATGAAACAAGTCACTATCAGAGAGAAATCCCAAACAAAATATATCGTTTTTCAAAATTCCTCATAAATTTGACCTGACATTTTACCTGTATTAACATGACTTCTAAAACACTAGGCATTTTCCAAACACAGTATCTCAATAAGGTGCCAGATGTTTTATATACCAGATTTAAAGTGAAAAATCAAGTTTGTTGTCATTCATTGCCCCTTTCAGGATGTAAACAGACAAGGAATCCATGCAAAGACAAAAGGGAGACAAATATGAATGCCTAATGTACATTAAATGAAGAAGGGCTTTTGATAACATCCAAAGGAATTTTAGTTAGATTTTTTATTTATATAGATAATCCATCAATAAGCATATCGATTCATAAAATCATAACAAATATATATTTCCATAAACCAAACAAAATCCTGTGCAATAAATGTATATATGTTCTAGTGTTTTGGAATATTTTAGTGAGTTTTTTAAATTATTTATCTTTTTTGGTATTTGTATACTCACCCTACTAAAACCTTATTTCCTTCTTACTTCACTTCACTTCACTTGGACCCACTTCACTGATGAGTTCACTGGTTCCTGCAAGTTGTTTGCAATGGCAAAAAATACTTTTTTTTCATTCTATTATAGTTAATTAATTAATTAATTAAAATTATTTTTCTCAAGTTTGTGTTCTGAGGCTTAAATATTTTCCACAAAAATATGTAAGAGAGAGACAGAAACTGAGAGAGACAGAAATAAAGTCAGAGAGAGAAAGAGACAGAGACAGAGACATAGAGAGAAAAAACATGTAAGCATTAAATAGGAAATTAAGTACATGGGGTCTTGTCTGCTTTGGTATTGACTTGAATTAGGTACCTAAAGTCAAGCTTTTTTTTTTCACAAATAGGGACATCAGGTGACCTGCTTTTCTTTGCATCTCGCTTACTTCACTTAATATAATTTTTCCAAGTCTTACCATTTCCTTGTGAATGGAACAATGTTATTCTTTCTGATGGAAGAATAGAATTCCATTATGTATATGTGCTACATTTTCTTGATCCAGTCATTTACTGAGGGGCATTTGGGTTGGTTCCGTATCTTGACTAAGGTAAATAATGCTGCAATGAACATCGTCGTACTGGTGGCTTTAGTGTGGCCTTGTTTGTGGTCATTTGAGTATATTCCAGAAGTAGGATTGCTGGGACATAGGGGTGCTCTATGTGTATTCTTTTGAGGAAACTTCACACTGCTTTCCAGAGTGCTTGAACATGTGTGCACTCCCACCAACAGTGTAGTAGTATTCCCTTTGGTCACAAACCTGCCAGCATCTGTTGTTAGATTTCTTGATTACGGACATTCTATCTGGTGTTAGGTGGAATCTCAATGTTGTTTTGATTTGCACTTATGTATATGATATTTGTAACAGGGGATCTCAATAACCCAAAGGATTATATATATATATATATATATATATATATACATATATGTATATTAACATGAACTACAACTTATGGAAACAAGAGGTTCTCATTAGATCCAGTATATAGTCTTTTTTTCTCTATTGTTGTGTTACTTTCTTTCTTCATTTCTCTTAGTTTTTTGTACCTCGTGTTTTGCATAATAGACAGCACAATATGTGAAAGGGAAAGAAACAGCAGAACAATTGATACTCAATAACATTGATACTCACTTGACACTATGTCAGATATGAACATTACAACTTGGTTAAGGGGGGGAATGAAGAGGGGCAAGTGGGAGATAAAGAGCCATGAGTTAACAATGATTAGAAACAAATGTAGTTATTGCTTTACTTAGGCACCTGTAAATCCCCCCAGCTCATCACCTTTTCAAAAAAAAAGCTTTTCTTTTTCCTTTTATCATTTTCTTTTTTACTGTGATTATCTTTAGGTTGTACAAAGCATTTTTTTTAATCTTCAGAGTTCTTTAAAGACCTTTCAGGTTCCCTATATCTCTCTTTCTGTATTTATGTCTATCATTGTGTGTTCATTCTTGAGAATCTTTGCAATTTTTGTTGGCATTGATGTCAAAATAAGTTTTCTGCTTTAGGTAAGTTTCCTCTACAGCAGAAGTTACTTATATTTCTAGAGATGAATCTCCACAGATTGAACCACACACAATACATTGAATGCAGATTTTTCAGAATACAAGCTCCAAGTAATTAGTATACAAACATGATTAGGGAATATATTTCCATGTAGTTTTATACTATTTAGAGTTGTAATATGCCTCTATTTTCTAACAGAAAGAGTAGACATTTTTAATTATTATTATTCACACTGAACAATCTGTGGCCTTGAGGATCTTTTGAGGTGAGATGGCTTTCCAGTACTGCTCATAAAGTGGTTCTCAGGTGTCTGCCAGGAGACTTGCTCACATCAACCTTAGACAGAGTTCTGCCTTCCAGTCACTCAGGAGCTTCACGATCGAAAAGTCCTTTTTATTATGTGGTACAAGAAACACAAAACAAAGAAAGGATAGTGAGAATACTGAGTAGGATACAACACCAAAAGCAAAAACAAATCATAAATACCTTTAAATTACGGGCTAGCAAATTAAAGCTATTTCTATCATGGTTATATGGCATCATTAAACTTTTACAAATAAACCATTTAAAATTCATGGTATATTTTAAATCACCATCAGTACAAGGAATATTTTCTATTTCATATGTTTGATAGAATAATATATTTCCTAAGATAGTTTGAGAGGAATATCATTTTTGAATTGGTCTGGAAATATGCTAATTAGTAGTCTACCTTCGTAAATAGGTAATTATGGATCTCACTAGTGGTTCAAGAAGAAACTTTGAAAAATTATTGTTGCAATACATAATAATTTAAGCCTTTCTTAAATCAAAACTAGTTAAAACAATGTGTTTGCTACAATCTCACCAAGATCACAATTTTAACACACATAGCTGTTTTTCCTAATTAGATTTTAGTCAAAACTGACACAAGGAACTTCTTTAGTTAAAAGAAAATCCTGTCAGTCTGTTTGTCTGACACTTTTCAATTAGTTATAAAAGTTTTTGAGACAATGTTACCCCTTACTACAATTATTATTGTTACAAATTTGTTCCAAAGCATGATTTCATTTACACCTGTGATAAACATGATCTATAGTCAGTTATCCTGGGACATCTGATTTGCTCTCAGCTGTCAAATGGAATATGACTACATGTCTTTCTACCTTCATTTACTGCTCACAGTTCTTTTGCTATTTATTACTGTGCCTCTATTATCCCCAATCAAGGAGATTATTATAGCAATGCTTCTTCAATTTCCAGAACCTGAGTTTCTTGCTGCAAGCACTTAAAAAAGAATAATAAAAGCAGAGACCAAAGTAGAGAACAGAAAAGTCCTCAAGATAGATTTATACCCTAGAAGAATCATTTCATCTTATCAAAAGCAGGCTACTTTCCCAATCTCTGCTTCTCTCTGAGAATCTCTATTCCACTGATGGATAGCCACTGGGGTGCTTTACAGGCAGCCAGTTATTTAAATGCAATAGCTTTTGTACAATTCCTGCAGACTCCTAAGGTAGCCTGTAATTTATCTCAAGCCCAAATTTCTTTAAAGTTCACTCCCTGCATAGTATTTTGCTAGTTATATAGTCCCTGGTCAACTCCAAAAGGGGTTAACATTCTAGGGAAAACGAAATGAATTTTAATTTAAAAAAACTAATAAGCATATAGATGTCAAGATTTAAAATAATTCAAAAAGTTGACTGACTGTTTTTTTTGTCACCAGATGTACAAGAATTAGGTTCCTTCCTAACACTGATAAGACATTTTTCTGTTTCTTTTTCTTTAACACAATGCTGTGACTAAAGTTCTCCTTAAACAGTTGATGTTTCCTGTTATGTAAAGATCATCAATAGCAATGTAATCTAGACATGGAATAGAGGAGACTAAGCACCAACCTTCCTCAGACCTTTATTTAGGGCTTAACCAGGAAATTCATTACTAACAGCCAATGTAAAGTCTGATTTCAAAATAGGCTTATCCATGTTCTTTCACAGAGGTATGGTCTTGGTTTCATAAATAGGGTAAGGCAAAGGAAAGAAAAATAGACAGGTAATGAATGATTTTCTTTGAATGCTGAAATACAAGAATTTTTTTTGAAATACAACCATTAGAGTGAAATATTGAAATTGAAAATAGATACTTATCTAACTCTAATACACTCTATTAATACTAAAGACCAGTCCTTTTACCTTAGAAGTATTTGTTGCCTGGAAAAATTGATTTTTAGATAAAGTATCTCTTGATCAATTAACCATTGTGTTAATTCATACAACTAATTTTGAATTTTTTAACCTCAATTCAAATAAATTACAACAGAGTAAGAGAAACATGTATGTACACTGACACACAGGGTTTCCGGTTTTATCAATGATATTCCTTCCATCATGTGAAATTGCCTTTCAGTATTTTTGGTGTGGCCTGAATGCTCTCTCTACCACAGGAATAAAAATTTAAAAGTTAACGTCTTATACATCTCATTGTTGAAATGGGTCCACCTGTAATTAAAAACAAAGTTTACAACTTTGGCCCCTGGGGAAGCAGGGATAGAAGGGGAGGGGGGAAGGGCAGAGATGGGAAGGGATGGGAAGAGGAAACAAAGGAGGAGGCAACAATGCTTGATAAGAAATGTACTCATTACCTTGCCCATGTAATTGTAACCCTTCTGTACAGTATTTCACAATAAAAAAAATTAAAGTTAATGTAACAGTATTGGGAGGTGAGGCTCCTAAGAAATGAGGCCTAACGGATCCAGGATGGAGCAAAGGTGTGTGCTTTGGGTAGGCCAGTCAGACCACATGGATCTTCAATCTGTATTAAAGGTCAAATGATTTGTGTCTTTTCCAACTGAGTTTGGAAAAGGATTTTCAAAATCTGCCCCTCTACTAAGAGGCTCATCACATAGTGTCTGAAAAGCGAACTTTAATTGTATAATTATATCAAATTCCTCACAGAAAAACCTGGTGTCCACTACCAAAGGCTAAATAAAGTTTAGTTCTGGAAAAAAAAAAAAGAAAAGAGGCCTCTAACAGCTTTGCTCTTGAATATATAGATAAATGCATGAATACATTGATCTTGAGAGTGGATTAGTTATTGTGAGTAGGTTTTGTTTCAATTTCATTCCCATTTTACTTCCATCTGTCTCATTCATATTTCCTTGACCTCTGTTATTCTTTTTTTGTTTGTTTGTTTTTTTGTTTTTCCTGTCATGGGACTTGAACTCTGGTCTTGGTCCCTGAGCTCTTCAGCTCAAGAAAAGAGCTCTACTACTTGAGCCACAGCGCCACTTCCAGATTTTTCTGGTTTATTGGAGGTAAGAATTTCACTGCCTTTCCTGCCTGGGCTGACTTTGCACCTCGATTCTCAGATCTCAGCTCCTGAGTAGCTATGATTACAGTTATGAGCCACCTTCACCTGGCCTCTGTCATGTTTTGACACAGTAATCACCAGACTGGTCTTAATTCTTATTTTTCTCAGCCTCCAGAATGGTGAGAAATACATTTATTTTTGTAACAACAAATCGCTTCATTTGTGGCATACTGTAATAGCAAAAGGAAACAGAATATAACAAGTTGATTGAGTAATCCAGTCATTCAACATATAACAAACACTATGTTGTCCTTTAGAGTATAACCCAGAAAAAAATACAGATGAAGTTTCTTCTCTTAAGTTTACATTAGGATAGAGAAAAAAATAATACTGAATTAAAAGTCAATAAATATTTACATTTTAGGTACATAGTAATTGTCATAAAGAAAAATTAAACAAATATTTATGTTGAAAAGGTGTTTTTTAATTAAACAGTCTTCATTTCATTTACTACATACAAAAGTTTGACTATATTAAAATAATTATCTTTTCTTTGTCTTTATTAATAATAATACATAGAAGTTTTATCTAATTACATAATCTTCCATTTCCTTTATAAATCCTTCTATAATCGTTTCTTAAATGACTACTGCTATTTCTTCTACATTTTGCTATGGACTCTATTCAGTCTATATTTTAAATTTAAATTATCCACGTTAGCATCATCAGTCTTTTAACATAGTTACTTCCAAATTGCAATTCAAAGCTATTATAATGTAAGCATGTCATTTTTTATATTTCTAAACAATTTTGACACTATTCTTCTTGCTACTCAAAAATGTTGTTGTGTGTGAATTATAACAAATACCTTAATGATTTCTTATTTCATGAACAAAAGTTGATAAAATTTGAATGATGATTTTTT
>NW_012267415.1:383063-463963 GCF_000151885.1 Dipodomys ordii
TGCTCCATAGGAAATGTACTCATTACCTTACTCATGTAACTGTAACCCCTCTGTACAGTATTTATACAATAAAAATATAAAAACGTTACTAATTTATGGACACGAAGAAAATGAAAGGCAAGAAAAGAATGTAAGTAGCTCAGAGTTAGAATGCTGTAGGGAAAAAAGCCTGACAAAGATGGTTCACACCTGAGATAGGAGGATATGGAAAGCCAGCCCAGGAAGGAAGCAAAGTCTCTGAGACTCTTATCTCCAATTAGCCACCAAAAGAAAAGAAAACAAAACTGAAAGTAGAGCTAGGACTCAAGTGATGGGCCACTATCTTTCAGCATAATTGCTCAGGGAAAGTGCTCAGGTCCTGAGTTCAAGCTCCAGGACTAGTGGGAAAAAAAAAATCTATCAGGGAATTGGAAACCTAGTTTTTGTTTGTTTGTTTACATTTTGGAATAAAATCTGAAATGGCTTACTAAAAGAATTATTCTTTCTCTGCTTCTCACTTGGGTGGGGTTTTTTTTCGTTCTTTCTTTTTTCTCTTTCACTTAATATAAAGGAAGCTTGCTAATTACAGGAATATTTCCAGATTTCCTTGACCCAAGACCACTTTGGATAGTTGAGAGATTCCATCAGAAGTCCTCTCCAAGTCTGCATGACTTTGAGTTACCTAATATGTCTCTCTTATTCACAAGGATACATTTTAAGCCCACATGTGGATACCTAAATTTTTTTGTAAGCATTCCCTACATATACATATACAGCCTTAGGCTAGATTAATAAATATATTAATCAGACACAATAAGAAGCAGTAATAAATGATAAAGTAGAATAAGAACAATAAGTTGAAATAAAAGATACAGTGCAAGCAGTCTTTCTCTCAAAGTATTTTATTGTGACTTTTTTACCTCTCTGCTTAAAGGAAGTACTTCACAGCTTCTTGGCAGGTCCAAATGTCAACAGCATTTTAAGGCCATTTTTTGGTGTGACAAGGATTACCTTAACAGAAGCAACTGTAATTTAGTGCTTCACTTGACCTGATAACTGGATATCTAAAAGACAGATATCACATATTGAGCGGATTTGCTGGGCACAGGGGTGACTCGTGCAAGAGCGAAGAGGCTGAGAGATTTCACCAGACTCCTTGCAGTGGCATACAATTTTCAGATTTCTGAATTATTTTTAGAGTTTTCCCCATACTCTTTTTTGGGCTCTGGCGGGCCAGGGGTAATTGAAATTGTGGAAAACAAAGCTGGATAAAGGGAAGCTTCCATGGCTCTTTGACACATTCTGGCCCAAATAGTACACACATTCTGGCCCGAATAGTACATCCCATGAAAATGGATTTATCTTTTGATTTGCCTTTCACTATGCTTACTCATTTGTAAATAGTCTTTGCCAAATTCCGCCCAAAATCATCCAAAAGTTTATGCCAGCAGCCTTGTGGAAACACAGAGGATTGTAACTCTAGGACAGCACTCCAAGTTTTACTAAAAATGAATTCCATCCTGTTTTTGCTGGACTACAAGTACTGAACATTTATTGACACATTTATAGAAAAAGCACCCAGAACATCTATTTAAGCATGCAAAAGAATATCATCTATACATAATCAAAAGCTAAGTTAGAGATAGGAGATAAACTAAAAGACAATCAATTTACTATTAATGCATTAAAAACCAAAAGGGTGAAATACATATAAAAATTATAAATACTTGGGAAATGGTTGATTAGAAGGACTCTGTGAGGAGGGATCAAAAAAATTTAATAAATGGGATACATACAACTTACTGATGTTAAAAATGGTTCAAAATTCTACTGACTTAAAAATTAGTATACTTATCAATATTCAATAACAATAAATATAAATCTAAATATTAACATTTTCGACAAATCCTGACTATATTATTACTATGATAACATGCTATTATTGCAGCTATTTCTATTAATATTTAAGCTTAATATTTTTCACATTTTATATATCTCAGATAGCCTATAATTTTTCCTTTATTTACATTGCTCAATTTTCAGGATATTCTGTATCTCATTGTAAATAGAATAAATTTTATTTTAACAACTATTACTTGCCTATGAGTTTCAGCTTGAATAAAATATGGCATTATTAACTTTAAGAGTAAAATCTTTCCTTATGCTTTTTTAAAGCCAGAGAAAGATTTCACATCACACAGAGGGTAATGTAGGATTTACATAATAATTGCTCTGTCATACATGGTATTGAGCTATATACGTAAATGATCATGAACATACTAATCATATTTCTTGATATCACTGTAAAATTATGATGAAATTGATTTTTCTAAGCTCTGAGGTTTAAAACGAAACTGTATTGGTAATGAACTAATTTACATGAGCCTTTGAAGAAGAATATAATCAAATTAATAGTAATTATTAGGAAGCAGAGCTTCCCTGTGAAGCTTCTATTAATGATTAGAATACCCTGGCATAGTGGCCCAAGCTTTTAATCCCAGTACTTTTAAGCAAAGATAGGAGGATTGCGACTATAGGCCAATCAGAATCAAGAAGTTAATGAGATATTATCTCAAGGAGCAAGTCTAGCCTCCTGGTTATGCCGATAATCCTAGCTACATGAGGGAATTTAAGTAGTAGAACAAAGTTTGGAAGCCAATTCTGACAGGAAAAAAAAAAAGTTCACAAGATGGCCATCTCAAACCAATAAAAAGCTGACATTCAGTTCTTGTCTCAGCAATTCGGGCAATGTAAAGAGGAGAATCCAAGTCCACAATGGCCTGTTGCATTAACACAAGAATCTCAGACATATACTAGTTATTGCAAATAAGAGAAACCATAGGAGCTTTGTTTCTTTGGGCCTGGCTTATTTCATTTAATATAATTTTTTCCAAGTCTTTCCATTTCCTAACAAATGGGGCAATGTCTTTAAGCCACTTTTTAATTGGGTGGTTGTTTCTTTGAGGATTTTTTTTTGAGGATTTAATTTTTTGAGTTCTAAGTATATTTTAGATCTGAGATCCTTGTCCATTGTATGTCTATTGAAGATCTCCCAATCTGTGGGTTATCTATTGATCTTGCTTACTATGTCCTTTGTTATGTAGAAGCTGTACAGTTTTATGCAATCCCATTTGTCCAAACTTTCTTTGATTTGTTCTGTTTCTGGATCTTTATTAAGAAAATTTCGGCCTGTGCCAAGGATCCCTAGAGTTTCTCTTATTTGTTCCTGTAATGTTTTCAGGGTGTCTGCTTTGACTTTGACGTCTTTGATCCATTTGGAGTTGATTCTGGTGCAGGATGATATGTAAGAATCTATGTTTAGTTTTCTAAAGGTGTTAAACCAGTTGTGTCAACACCATTTACTGAGAAGGCTTTCTTCTGTTCTATTTTTTTAGCTCCTTTATCAAAGATTAGGTGGCTATGGGTTCATTTCTGGGTCTTCAGTTCTTCTATTCCATTGGTCAGGAGGTCTGTTCTTGTGCCAATACCAAGCTGTTTTGATTACTATGGCTTTGTAGTAGTTTGAAGTTTGGTATTGATATTCCTACAGCATTGTTCTTTCTGCTAAGGATTGTTTTTTCTATTCAGTGTCTTTTATTATTTCATATGAATTTTTGCATTGTTTCTTCTATTTCCTTGAAGAATGAGGTTGAGATATTGATAGATATCACATTGAATTTGTAGATAGCCTTTGACAGTATTGCTATTTTCGTGATGTTAATCCTCCCAATCCAGGAGCTTGGCAAGGTTTTTATCCACTTCCTTTGTTCTGCTTTAACTTTTTTTTTCATGTTTTTAAAGTTTTCATCATAGAGGTCCTTCACTTCTTTAGTTAACTCATAGGTATTTTATTTTTTGTGGGGCTATTATTACAAAAGGTTTCACTTTCATGATTTCAGCTGTGCTCTTCTTCTTATTGGCATACAGAAAAGCCATTGAATTTTGAGGGTTAATGCCAAAGATTTAGATCAGCTCCAGTAACTTGGGATTGGATTCTATGGAGTTCTTTAAAAACAAGATCATGTCATCTGCAAAGATTCCTATTTGGGTCGCCTTTATGTTTGCATCTTGTCTTATTGATCTAGCTAGGTATTCTAATACTAAATTGAAGAGAAGTAGAGAGAGTAGATATCCTTGTCTCACTCTGGTACAAGTTTAGAGCAAATGGCTTTAGCTTTTTGCCATTAAGTATAATGCTGGCTGTAGGTTTGTCATACAGAGCCTTTATTATAGTGAGGAAATGTTCCATGGATTCCTAGTTTTTCCAAAGCTTTCATCATAAAGGGGTGTTGGATCTTGTCGAATTTTTTTTTCTGCAGCTATGGAGATAATCATATGGAAGTTGAACATGGTTTGCCTAGGCCCCCTTCATATTTTATTATAAATATGTGCTTTCTTTCCCCTCCCATCTCAGGAATAGAAACAATATTTACTTTAGAGTCTATGATTCATTCATCTTTACAACCTGTTATTTTTAATTTCTAACTTAGAGTTGGTTCTCAGTAAATGCTTGTTCAGAGCAAGAGCAAATTTGATTTATCTACTATTGTTTCCATAGAATTATTTTCATTATGATAATGAGGTCTAGTCATACCTTTTAAAACGCTGTTACCAATTGTACTGGTAATGATATACATTACACACAAATTGTAAAACAATTCAAATGCATCAGCTATGCTCTTTTTTTTTTTTTTTGGTCAGTCATGGGGCTTGAACTCTAGGCCTAGGCACTGTTCCTCAGCTCTTCTTTCAGCTCAAGGCGAGAGTTCTACCACTTGAGCCACAGCACCACTTCTGGTTTTCTGTGGTGGTTTATTGGAGATAAGTGTCTCAGGTTGGCTTTGAACTGTGGTCCTCAGATCTTAGCCTTCTCAGTAGCTAGGATTACAGCCATGAGCCACTCGTGCCCAAAAGCTATGCATTTTTATCAAATATCTTGTCACCTTTAAGAGCAAAGGCCTAATTAAGCTGCTAAGTCTTACCTATTCTTAACAAAACCATTTATACCATATGGCACAAATTTAACTGAGAAAATGTCAGGCTTATGGAGAAGCTATATAACTTTGCATTCTAATGTTTTTTTCTGCTTCTTTAACAGAGAAAATAGAATATGATTTAATGTTTCCCTAATGTCTTGAGGTCATTATTAAGAATCTGAGTGATGTAACATTCTGTGTACTTCCAGACATAATAATGCCTATACATAATGATAATACTAATCTTTCTAGTTTTAATAGCTTAATCAAACCAGGTAAGACATATATCTCAAAATAGAAGTTATGTCATTTCTTTCCTGATTTAATTCTTCTATTTTGTTTTGTCTTCATTATCTGCTAAGTGTATTCAGCCAGGAAAGAGCAGTGAAAAAATTTTGATTAAAGCACAGCACATTTGGAATGTAGGATAAAATACTATGTAAAACAAGGAATGAAACAAGTCACTATCAGAGAGAAATCCCAAACAAAATATATCGTTTTTCAAAATTCCTCATAAATTTGACCTGACATTTTACCTGTATTAACATGACTTCTAAAACACTAGGCATTTTCCAAACACAGTATCTCAATAAGGTGCCAGATGTTTTATATACCAGATTTAAAGTGAAAAATCAAGTTTGTTGTCATTCATTGCCCCTTTCAGGATGTAAACAGACAAGGAATCCATGCAAAGACAAAAGGGAGACAAATATGAATGCCTAATGTACATTAAATGAAGAAGGGCTTTTGATAACATCCAAAGGAATTTTAGTTAGATTTTTTATTTATATAGATAATCCATCAATAAGCATATCGATTCATAAAATCATAACAAATATATATTTCCATAAACCAAACAAAATCCTGTGCAATAAATGTATATATGTTCTAGTGTTTTGGAATATTTTAGTGAGTTTTTTAAATTATTTATCTTTTTTGGTATTTGTATACTCACCCTACTAAAACCTTATTTCCTTCTTACTTCACTTCACTTCACTTGGACCCACTTCACTGATGAGTTCACTGGTTCCTGCAAGTTGTTTGCAATGGCAAAAAATACTTTTTTTTCATTCTATTATAGTTAATTAATTAATTAATTAAAATTATTTTTCTCAAGTTTGTGTTCTGAGGCTTAAATATTTTCCACAAAAATATGTAAGAGAGAGACAGAAACTGAGAGAGACAGAAATAAAGTCAGAGAGAGAAAGAGACAGAGACAGAGACATAGAGAGAAAAAACATGTAAGCATTAAATAGGAAATTAAGTACATGGGGTCTTGTCTGCTTTGGTATTGACTTGAATTAGGTACCTAAAGTCAAGCTTTTTTTTTTCACAAATAGGGACATCAGGTGACCTGCTTTTCTTTGCATCTCGCTTACTTCACTTAATATAATTTTTCCAAGTCTTACCATTTCCTTGTGAATGGAACAATGTTATTCTTTCTGATGGAAGAATAGAATTCCATTATGTATATGTGCTACATTTTCTTGATCCAGTCATTTACTGAGGGGCATTTGGGTTGGTTCCGTATCTTGACTAAGGTAAATAATGCTGCAATGAACATCGTCGTACTGGTGGCTTTAGTGTGGCCTTGTTTGTGGTCATTTGAGTATATTCCAGAAGTAGGATTGCTGGGACATAGGGGTGCTCTATGTGTATTCTTTTGAGGAAACTTCACACTGCTTTCCAGAGTGCTTGAACATGTGTGCACTCCCACCAACAGTGTAGTAGTATTCCCTTTGGTCACAAACCTGCCAGCATCTGTTGTTAGATTTCTTGATTACGGACATTCTATCTGGTGTTAGGTGGAATCTCAATGTTGTTTTGATTTGCACTTATGTATATGATATTTGTAACAGGGGATCTCAATAACCCAAAGGATTATATATATATATATATATATATATATATACATATATGTATATTAACATGAACTACAACTTATGGAAACAAGAGGTTCTCATTAGATCCAGTATATAGTCTTTTTTTCTCTATTGTTGTGTTACTTTCTTTCTTCATTTCTCTTAGTTTTTTGTACCTCGTGTTTTGCATAATAGACAGCACAATATGTGAAAGGGAAAGAAACAGCAGAACAATTGATACTCAATAACATTGATACTCACTTGACACTATGTCAGATATGAACATTACAACTTGGTTAAGGGGGGGAATGAAGAGGGGCAAGTGGGAGATAAAGAGCCATGAGTTAACAATGATTAGAAACAAATGTAGTTATTGCTTTACTTAGGCACCTGTAAATCCCCCCAGCTCATCACCTTTTCAAAAAAAAAGCTTTTCTTTTTCCTTTTATCATTTTCTTTTTTACTGTGATTATCTTTAGGTTGTACAAAGCATTTTTTTTAATCTTCAGAGTTCTTTAAAGACCTTTCAGGTTCCCTATATCTCTCTTTCTGTATTTATGTCTATCATTGTGTGTTCATTCTTGAGAATCTTTGCAATTTTTGTTGGCATTGATGTCAAAATAAGTTTTCTGCTTTAGGTAAGTTTCCTCTACAGCAGAAGTTACTTATATTTCTAGAGATGAATCTCCACAGATTGAACCACACACAATACATTGAATGCAGATTTTTCAGAATACAAGCTCCAAGTAATTAGTATACAAACATGATTAGGGAATATATTTCCATGTAGTTTTATACTATTTAGAGTTGTAATATGCCTCTATTTTCTAACAGAAAGAGTAGACATTTTTAATTATTATTATTCACACTGAACAATCTGTGGCCTTGAGGATCTTTTGAGGTGAGATGGCTTTCCAGTACTGCTCATAAAGTGGTTCTCAGGTGTCTGCCAGGAGACTTGCTCACATCAACCTTAGACAGAGTTCTGCCTTCCAGTCACTCAGGAGCTTCACGATCGAAAAGTCCTTTTTATTATGTGGTACAAGAAACACAAAACAAAGAAAGGATAGTGAGAATACTGAGTAGGATACAACACCAAAAGCAAAAACAAATCATAAATACCTTTAAATTACGGGCTAGCAAATTAAAGCTATTTCTATCATGGTTATATGGCATCATTAAACTTTTACAAATAAACCATTTAAAATTCATGGTATATTTTAAATCACCATCAGTACAAGGAATATTTTCTATTTCATATGTTTGATAGAATAATATATTTCCTAAGATAGTTTGAGAGGAATATCATTTTTGAATTGGTCTGGAAATATGCTAATTAGTAGTCTACCTTCGTAAATAGGTAATTATGGATCTCACTAGTGGTTCAAGAAGAAACTTTGAAAAATTATTGTTGCAATACATAATAATTTAAGCCTTTCTTAAATCAAAACTAGTTAAAACAATGTGTTTGCTACAATCTCACCAAGATCACAATTTTAACACACATAGCTGTTTTTCCTAATTAGATTTTAGTCAAAACTGACACAAGGAACTTCTTTAGTTAAAAGAAAATCCTGTCAGTCTGTTTGTCTGACACTTTTCAATTAGTTATAAAAGTTTTTGAGACAATGTTACCCCTTACTACAATTATTATTGTTACAAATTTGTTCCAAAGCATGATTTCATTTACACCTGTGATAAACATGATCTATAGTCAGTTATCCTGGGACATCTGATTTGCTCTCAGCTGTCAAATGGAATATGACTACATGTCTTTCTACCTTCATTTACTGCTCACAGTTCTTTTGCTATTTATTACTGTGCCTCTATTATCCCCAATCAAGGAGATTATTATAGCAATGCTTCTTCAATTTCCAGAACCTGAGTTTCTTGCTGCAAGCACTTAAAAAAGAATAATAAAAGCAGAGACCAAAGTAGAGAACAGAAAAGTCCTCAAGATAGATTTATACCCTAGAAGAATCATTTCATCTTATCAAAAGCAGGCTACTTTCCCAATCTCTGCTTCTCTCTGAGAATCTCTATTCCACTGATGGATAGCCACTGGGGTGCTTTACAGGCAGCCAGTTATTTAAATGCAATAGCTTTTGTACAATTCCTGCAGACTCCTAAGGTAGCCTGTAATTTATCTCAAGCCCAAATTTCTTTAAAGTTCACTCCCTGCATAGTATTTTGCTAGTTATATAGTCCCTGGTCAACTCCAAAAGGGGTTAACATTCTAGGGAAAACGAAATGAATTTTAATTTAAAAAAACTAATAAGCATATAGATGTCAAGATTTAAAATAATTCAAAAAGTTGACTGACTGTTTTTTTTGTCACCAGATGTACAAGAATTAGGTTCCTTCCTAACACTGATAAGACATTTTTCTGTTTCTTTTTCTTTAACACAATGCTGTGACTAAAGTTCTCCTTAAACAGTTGATGTTTCCTGTTATGTAAAGATCATCAATAGCAATGTAATCTAGACATGGAATAGAGGAGACTAAGCACCAACCTTCCTCAGACCTTTATTTAGGGCTTAACCAGGAAATTCATTACTAACAGCCAATGTAAAGTCTGATTTCAAAATAGGCTTATCCATGTTCTTTCACAGAGGTATGGTCTTGGTTTCATAAATAGGGTAAGGCAAAGGAAAGAAAAATAGACAGGTAATGAATGATTTTCTTTGAATGCTGAAATACAAGAATTTTTTTTGAAATACAACCATTAGAGTGAAATATTGAAATTGAAAATAGATACTTATCTAACTCTAATACACTCTATTAATACTAAAGACCAGTCCTTTTACCTTAGAAGTATTTGTTGCCTGGAAAAATTGATTTTTAGATAAAGTATCTCTTGATCAATTAACCATTGTGTTAATTCATACAACTAATTTTGAATTTTTTAACCTCAATTCAAATAAATTACAACAGAGTAAGAGAAACATGTATGTACACTGACACACAGGGTTTCCGGTTTTATCAATGATATTCCTTCCATCATGTGAAATTGCCTTTCAGTATTTTTGGTGTGGCCTGAATGCTCTCTCTACCACAGGAATAAAAATTTAAAAGTTAACGTCTTATACATCTCATTGTTGAAATGGGTCCACCTGTAATTAAAAACAAAGTTTACAACTTTGGCCCCTGGGGAAGCAGGGATAGAAGGGGAGGGGGGAAGGGCAGAGATGGGAAGGGATGGGAAGAGGAAACAAAGGAGGAGGCAACAATGCTTGATAAGAAATGTACTCATTACCTTGCCCATGTAATTGTAACCCTTCTGTACAGTATTTCACAATAAAAAAAATTAAAGTTAATGTAACAGTATTGGGAGGTGAGGCTCCTAAGAAATGAGGCCTAACGGATCCAGGATGGAGCAAAGGTGTGTGCTTTGGGTAGGCCAGTCAGACCACATGGATCTTCAATCTGTATTAAAGGTCAAATGATTTGTGTCTTTTCCAACTGAGTTTGGAAAAGGATTTTCAAAATCTGCCCCTCTACTAAGAGGCTCATCACATAGTGTCTGAAAAGCGAACTTTAATTGTATAATTATATCAAATTCCTCACAGAAAAACCTGGTGTCCACTACCAAAGGCTAAATAAAGTTTAGTTCTGGAAAAAAAAAAAAGAAAAGAGGCCTCTAACAGCTTTGCTCTTGAATATATAGATAAATGCATGAATACATTGATCTTGAGAGTGGATTAGTTATTGTGAGTAGGTTTTGTTTCAATTTCATTCCCATTTTACTTCCATCTGTCTCATTCATATTTCCTTGACCTCTGTTATTCTTTTTTTGTTTGTTTGTTTTTTTGTTTTTCCTGTCATGGGACTTGAACTCTGGTCTTGGTCCCTGAGCTCTTCAGCTCAAGAAAAGAGCTCTACTACTTGAGCCACAGCGCCACTTCCAGATTTTTCTGGTTTATTGGAGGTAAGAATTTCACTGCCTTTCCTGCCTGGGCTGACTTTGCACCTCGATTCTCAGATCTCAGCTCCTGAGTAGCTATGATTACAGTTATGAGCCACCTTCACCTGGCCTCTGTCATGTTTTGACACAGTAATCACCAGACTGGTCTTAATTCTTATTTTTCTCAGCCTCCAGAATGGTGAGAAATACATTTATTTTTGTAACAACAAATCGCTTCATTTGTGGCATACTGTAATAGCAAAAGGAAACAGAATATAACAAGTTGATTGAGTAATCCAGTCATTCAACATATAACAAACACTATGTTGTCCTTTAGAGTATAACCCAGAAAAAAATACAGATGAAGTTTCTTCTCTTAAGTTTACATTAGGATAGAGAAAAAAATAATACTGAATTAAAAGTCAATAAATATTTACATTTTAGGTACATAGTAATTGTCATAAAGAAAAATTAAACAAATATTTATGTTGAAAAGGTGTTTTTTAATTAAACAGTCTTCATTTCATTTACTACATACAAAAGTTTGACTATATTAAAATAATTATCTTTTCTTTGTCTTTATTAATAATAATACATAGAAGTTTTATCTAATTACATAATCTTCCATTTCCTTTATAAATCCTTCTATAATCGTTTCTTAAATGACTACTGCTATTTCTTCTACATTTTGCTATGGACTCTATTCAGTCTATATTTTAAATTTAAATTATCCACGTTAGCATCATCAGTCTTTTAACATAGTTACTTCCAAATTGCAATTCAAAGCTATTATAATGTAAGCATGTCATTTTTTATATTTCTAAACAATTTTGACACTATTCTTCTTGCTACTCAAAAATGTTGTTGTGTGTGAATTATAACAAATACCTTAATGATTTCTTATTTCATGAACAAAAGTTGATAAAATTTGAATGATGATTTTTTGGTAAAGTTTTTATATGTTTTTAAGAACATTTTTTTTTTTTGGTCTGTCGTGGGGCTTGAATTCTGGGCCTGGAACTGTCCCTCAGCTCTTCAGCTCAAGGTGAGCATCTACCACTTGAGCTACAGCACCACTTCCCCAAAATTTTCTTAAAAATTATATATAATTGGTACAAAGGAATCTTTTTTAAAAAAATATTTTCAAGGTGATATAAAGAGGGATAGCAGTTATATAAGTAAGGTAATGAATACATTTATTTTTTTTACCCCTTCACTCAATTTTCTCCCTCTTTCCCTTTCTCTCCCCCCTCCAGCAAAGTATTCTTTATATGACAAGCTTTCATGAGAACAAAATATATTAAATATTTATAAACTAAAAACATATTATAAAACTAAAAAATGATCATACATTTTCATATTTTATTTTGTTATATATGCAAATGATATAAAAATAGTAATATTGCCACCATTAATTGTAAAACATAAACATTGTTAAAGCAAGACTCCCCAGATATAAGTGACTAAAAATTGTTTATTTGGATTTAGTTTAATTTACCCAAAGTTTGTAAATTGGTTATATTTTAGTATTATTACCTGCTCATTCAGTTGAATTTTGGTTCCCTTTAGTATTTCATTTTCCAGCAAAAAAACAAACTATTCTATTTTGTTAAATCATTCATCATTTATACACCTGACTTACATATAAACATTCCTTCAAGGTCAGATAACACAAATCTGAATTTTTAGTCAGTGTGAATTAAACTTGCATTAATCTATAAATGTCACATGAATGATACTTCATCATGTCAAAACACCTGAATATATGTCATGTCATCATATAGCAAAGGATACGAAAGGAAAACCCAGAAGTATTTTTCTAATTTTTTCCTAATTGTTGATGGTTCCACATCTACATAGGTGAAGGTCATTATTAAACATCTGAAGGGGCTAGAAAGGTGGCTCAGTGGTAGAGCGCTTGCCTTGAATGCCTTAGACCCTGGGTTCAATTCCTCAGCACCACATAAGCAAAAAGAAAAAAGCCAGAAGTGGTGTGTGGCTCAAGTGGTAGAGTGCTAGCCTTGAGCTGAAGAGCTGAGGGACAGCGCCCAGGCCCAGAGTTCAGGCCCCACGACCGGACCCAAAAAATAAAAAAATAAACATCTGAATTTTCTGCTCATTTATGGTTTTTGAAACAGGTGGTACTTCTAGAAAAAACATTTGATATTTTGTGTTTATTACTTTCTATGCTCTAAAAACCTGGTCACTATTAACTGCCTTAGGAGTCATTTAAATTGTAGTGTGTGTGTGCGTGTGTGTGTGTGTGTGTGTGTGTGTGTGTGTGTGTGTGTATCTCTGTGTGTGTCTAGGTGTGTTTGTAAAGAACTAGATTTAAACTGTGAACATGGAATTTAGTAATGTGTTCAAACTTCTCCCAAGGCAGACACACTGGACAATATACATTCTATCCTAATCTAAACTTTCTTGTGCAGTTCACAAGTATTTTAGGTAATGACATCTTTGATTTTTTCATTAGTTCTTAAATAATATCAACATGAATGTCGTAGAAGAAATAACATCATGCTGTATCCAGGATGGCTAATTGAGAACCTCCCTGGAGAAGACTTGAGGATACAAAAAGAAGCGTCATTTTGTACTTCTACTGGCATATGCTTTTTATTTGATTGAAATAATTTATTTTTAAATTACAAAATCTCAAGCCAAATTGGCTAGCTTATAAAGAAAAAAATAAAGTATGCCTCAGTATATTAAAGAATGAAGGATTCTCTTGCAAAGAGAATCCTGTGATACATAAACTAAAGCTTTTCATATTGCTAACATACCATTTAATAGGTTCAAAACTTTTTTGTGAGATTTGTTCTGTTTCTGCGTCTCTAGTAAGAAAATTAAGTGAAGTAAGCCAGGCCCAAACAAACATAGGTCCCCTGGTTTCCCTTATTTGCAATAACTAGTATATGTCTGAGACAAGCAGAAACGGTCAGATAAGTTGATGTTAGGCGAAGTGAACCCCAAGATAAGGACTCAAATGTTTTTTTTTCTTTCTTGCTATTTTTTTAACATATTTATAAGATGATTTCTTTGTTGCTTTGTATGTCCCTCCCCTATGGTATAACCCCTGTTTTCACTGTATTTGATGTTGGTATAATTGGTGGAGAGGAGGGGAAAAAACAAATTGTCAAAATAGGGATACAGGCGGACCCATTGCAACAATGAGATGTACAAAACATTATGTCCAAAAACGAACTTTATAATTTTGGCACAGTAGAGGGGGTGGGCTGGAGATGGGAAGAGATGGGAAGGGGAAACAAAGGAGGAGGCAACCATGCTTGATAAGAAATGTACTCATTACCTTGCTCATGTAATTGTAACCCCTTTGTACGATGTTTTCACAATAAAAAAATTGTAAAAAAAAGTTTTTTTGTGAGAATGACAAAAAGGAAAGGGGTGATTTCAAGATGCAACGTGCATATAAGCGGAGATTTTGAACAGACACCCCTTTTACAACTGTAAAAAAAGTTAATAAAAAATGATAAAAACTTTTAAAAAGATCAAACCATGAAGAAAAAGAGGAAGGTGTGTTTCTTCTTTATTTTACTTCATGTAATCTTTCTCACTCAGATAGTGCCTTCACCTGATGCCCCCAGAAACTTTTTTGTTGGTTTTAGGTGTCATGGTCATCTATGAAACATATCTTGGGGAAACAGTTAATGCTGACTTCATTAAGGCCCCCAGAACTCTACGATGGCAAAAACTCAACAGCTTGGGATCAATATTTGAATGAAAAATTAGGGTACTGTCACCAAATAAAAGGAGAATGACTGGAAGATCAAAGACAAGAACATGTACAGCAATGTGATTGAGTGCTATCGATGTTGCTTGGGGCATTCTAGAAGTACATGTTCAGAAGTCAGATTATCTTGGTTTAAATATGGATCTGTAAGTATACAAGCATACAAAAATCAAATGTCTTTTACTCTAAAAGTATAAAAAAATAGTATGATATATTACTAAGATTTTATGAAATTTACCTTAGAAAATAAATACAAACTGCTTATTAAGTTAATTACTGTGGAATAAATCCATAATAAAAGTACACTCAAGAAAGTGTACTTGCTATGATCATTCCATTTCTGCAAATTTCATTCCATTTCTGCAATTGTTTAATTTAGGCTATACAAGAAGGAAATAAACACCAAGATTTCTACTACTATAGCATTATTGGAAGGCTTGAATTTATTTTAAAATGTATTCATTTCTGTTATTGTAGAAGGTTTACATGTGTGTAATCATTTGTTTTGCTGGCACTTTTGCAGTTATTGATAGACTTTGAAGACATTGTCTTTCTATATAAATATTTTAATGCTATTTAATATAATGGCATAACCCATGTTGGCATAAGTTAGATCCTAGTTAGATATTTATTGAGAAGAAGCTAAGAGCCAATGAGAAATGATAGAAGGAAAAGAGGGAGAGAAATCAAGTATATTGAAGAAGAAATATATAAATATATAAACAAGAACATGAGAGTTATTAGCTTAATAAACAGAATGTGCAAGTTCTCTGAGCTGTTACATGAATAACTGTCTTCTTTCTGTGCTCATAGAATTCTTAAGACTCCAAGACAGAAATTGTCAGTAGAGGACTATATATAACAACGCGAATACAAACTACCACTATTACTACTAAAAACAATATAACAAAAAACTGACTTCCCAGCAGTACAATGGAAGGCTTTGTGTCAGTGACATTTATAGACATTGAGGATGAGTAGTAGAAAAATGTATAAAGGTGAACGGTTTATTAGAAAACCCTAGTGATGCTTTTGTTAGTTTATATTAGTTATTACATAACTAATAATACACACTAATAAACAGATTTAGCGTGATATTTCCAAATATGCACATAATATTTCTTGACCAGATTCACCGCATCTACTACTTTTTCCCTCTTCAAACCAGTTTCATTTTTATGCATCTATATAAAATACTTTATCATATTCAACATCTCTATCCCTCTTATCTTACTCCTAGAAAAGCCATAATTTTGATAATTAAAGTACTCCTCAATTCTGAAATTACATGAGTCCTACAACTTACAATGGAAATTAATGTTAAGATTGAATATTGAGTACTATAAACTAGTGCTACCCTAAAAAGTAGCACTAATCTTCACTTTCTTGTGTTGTTTCCTTTCTGCTTCTCCAAAATTCACTTCATTATCACAACTCAAGCATAAAAATCCAAAGCAGATTTATATATGTCAGCTTTGCATATTTGAACCCAATAAAATTACGGTCTAGTAGAAATTTTTAGTACTAGAAGAGTTTTGCCATGAAATGAAATGCAGAAATGGTGAATGCTTGCCTTCTCATTTTTAAATAAACTAAAGCCTAGCTTAAGTAAGAATTCTGAACCTTCTCTCTGCATTTGAGGAACAAAGAGTACATTTCACATTTGCTCTACATGAGGCAATGAATAAAAGATCATAGATAAAAGACAACCAGTAAATCATCATTTGCATTGTACTGATGTTTACTGAGGTATAAAATCCCCTGGAATTTGATTTGCCACTACATTGTTATGGGAAAGTGCTTTGCTCAAATAACATGGGATGGAAAATACACACATGTGTGAGGATTGAGCTGAAATGATTGCTATGGCAAATTCGAACAAAACAAAACAAAACAAAAACCACACACCAGAATAATATTGCTTATCTTCATTTCTTGAGGGATGTAGATGTTTCATGTTTTTTCTTTCATTCTTCAAATAAAAGCCCACATACAATAACAAAATAATGAGTAATATTCTTCCAGTGATTGTATATATTAATTTTTGTTTAATTTTTTGTACTGCAAAATAGCAGGTGTCTGGACAAAATTGTCATGATAAGAGTGATTTTTAAAGATTTTAAATAGTAATGTGGTTTAAAGAAATAACCATATTTCTTGATCTATTAAGAAGTCAATTTATACATGTAATTATCTTTATAATTCTAATAATTTTATTTTGGAAAAATATGTCTTGCCATAATATTTTCCAGATATTGGCATTAAAATGATGTGATCAACAGCTGAATTAGTCAATAATGCAAATGTTATTTAAAAATGTATATGATATAGTTAGAGTTGATTGGGTTAGTTTTCTACTGCTTTTCACCCAGCTCAATGTGTGAAATCACCATATAGTTTATATTTGGCATTGGCACGTTGGTCATTTAAAATACGAGTTTTATTTTTTTTGTGGGGAAATTCAATATGGGAGTGATGATACTAGTCTTTTGTTGGTATTCTTTATATTGTTCCTTCCTTTTCTTCTTTCGTTAGTTTGGCTTAAATTTTCATTTATATTATTAATGTTTAGCTCTTTTATTATTGTTGTTATTGTTATTATTTATTTCAGTTCTAAGGTTTGAATTCAGAGCCTCTAAATTGCTGAAGGTGTTGAATCTGCGGTGTCATGCTTGCTCAGTTTGCTTTCTTTGCTGGCATGCTACTATTTGAGACATATTTCCATTCCTGATTTTTTTCTTTTTCTTGCTTTTTATTTCTTTTTGGTTTGAAAATAGAACTTATTTTTTTAATCTAGGAATACTTTGAAATTTAGTCTTCCAGATCTTGTCCACTTAAATAAGTAAAATAACCATTTTGAGTTCTTATACTTTGAGAGGTGAAGTGTTTATGCAAGAATATTTCCTACATTTAAAATAATTTAGTCTTTTTTTTGTTTATTTGTATCAGTAATTTTGCAACCTCTTTTTTATTTTGTAAAGTAGCGAGAAACTGAAACATATATGGATGAAGAAATTAGATAAAACACAGATTTAAATTAGAATTGCAGAAATCATGGCACAATTCTATACTATAATAGAATACTTGGTCTAATAAAATTTTTCAGTAAAAAATAAGTTCCATAATATGAAACATAATGTGAAAGAAATTTACTATCCTAGTTCTAATATGCCACAGTCCTGAAGACTATCTTAATCACTTTAACTGCCTTTACTCCCAGAGGTGCTATTTTTTTTTCCTTTTTTTTGTTTTTTATTGTAAAAAATACTGTACAGCAGGGTTACAGTTACATGAGCAAAGTAATGAGTATATTTCCTATCAAGCATTGTTGCCTCCTACTTTGTTTTTCTCCTACCATCTATTAAGGTGATATTTTTAAGATCACAAGAAATATAAGAATAAAAGTCAATAGGGATATGGTGTTTTTCTAAACATTTTCTACTCAAACAATCAACATTAATGCAAACACTCCAAAAACTTAAAAAATTACATTATATCATAAAGTCAAAAAATCAAAGGATGTTTCAACAGTTTGCTAATAGGATAATGAAGAAAAAATTTTTATTCTCTCAAATCAGTAATGAAGAATTGGTTTTATAAGGAAAAAGTGGGGAATTGATTTGAATATGGTGAGATAGAATCATATGAAAAACATGGAGCTAGGGTATAAACACTGAAGAATCATGACATATAATATGAATACATTCAATCTCCTGGAAATCATGAGAAATAGTAAAAAATACTAATCTGAGAAATGAATTCCCAATATGTATCAACCTATAAGCTATAATTAAATTGCTTAAGAAGTAATCAAGTGAACAAAATGAATATTTCCATTTAAGTATAAGTTAATAATAGTTATTTTAAACATAATTACATGAGCACTAAGAGTATACCAAAGTAGGTTTATACTGATTGTTATATAAAACAAAATGACAACAATTTTGCTAAGTTCTTATCTTTGAATATAAAAATCAGCCATGGGCAAAGAGGTGTTCTAAGACGTGTATCTCCAGAGTTTAGTACATTTAGTTATGCAGGCCCCCACCTCTGAGAAATGAATCTTTCTAGACCTCGCATTAATTCTTTAATCAACATTTTATATTCCAAAATGTGAAATTATTTTCTCTATGCTTATTGTAAATGTTTAGACACCATAATAATTTACAATATGGAATGTACATTTGTAAACATCTATTGTAAGCTATACATGATTATTTTGGATGAATTGCATCATGGTTCTACTACTGCTGGAATGATTATTATAGGAGAAAAAAATCAGGGTAATGATATTTCTTTGCAAAATCAAAGTACTTGCTTAAGCACTTGTCATGTTGTGTTCCAGTTTTAGTGGGATACTTGAATGTGAACAGGTCAATTAGTAAAGAGTACTCTAATTTACAATTGTTAGGAATAATTAGAATACAGAAATATATTTGAAGGATGTATTGTGGTAAATAATGCTTTGGTGGGAAATGAATTTTAGGTCATTTCTTTACTTAAATTTAAGCAATATAAATTACAATTCAGTTATGCATTAAACATTATAGCTAGTAAGTATATAGCACAGTGGTTTTCTACGAGATAATGTGGGAAACTCAGCCACCAGTAGCTATATGTAATTAGAAGCCTGAAGGCACCTTCATGATTATCTTATCAAGTACTCTTACTTTACTCTTTACATTACAGATATGAAACCAAGTTCTCAGAGAATTTAAGTGAAACAGGTTAGAAAGTAATCTCGGGGTAACTTTCCAAATACAATTGATTGAAATAAGCCAGCATTTCTCTAAGAACCACTCATGTGTTTATATGTTGTTTGAGGGTTTCCATATTTAAAATATAGTATATATAAAGTAGAAAACTATTTTATATATAAAAGCCCTTTTTTTCTTAACCTTCTAGTACTTCAGAAGAAATATTTCAACAGCATTAGTTTATTTAGGAGAGGAACTACATTTGGAATTCTTTAACAATGAGCAGTATTTACATGTGAGGCTGCATTGCATTGCTCTCCAGATCACCTTGAGAATTTCACTTTAAGAACTAATATTGTCAGAGTTAGGAGCTCCAAGGCAAGCTTCCAGAAACCCAGCAGCTGTGAATTCACTTGTCCCTGGTCTTCAGAACAGGCCAAGCACATCATTCTATCTAACACTTTTGCAAGCCTTCTGATAGCTTTTGTGTGCGTGTGTGTGTGTGTGTGTGCGCGCACACACATGCATGTAAGATACATTTATGTAAGATTTCTGTACATTTATGTACATTTATGTATCTTACAGCTGGTTCTCCAAAAAGAAAAGAAAAAGACAATTCCTAGTATCTGATGTACATTACCTGATAATCTTGATTGGTACAAAGCATTCTTTGTGTAACTAATGTAGGCACTACCAGTCTGGGTGACATAAGAGACTACTCAGCTCATATCCCTCCCATGCCTGAATAGGAGAAATACTTAATTTGCAAAATCATCTTAAAAAATCAGGTTGAAAATAGGACTTTAAACTTTCTTCATATATTTGAAAACTTGACTCGTAAACACAACTGCTTCTTTGCCTCTTCTACAGAGCCCGATATCCAACTTTCCTCATAGATGGAAAATAACCAAGCTGTCATTGTCTTCAAATGACTGAGAGAGAATCATATCTTGTTGTTGTTGTTGTTGTTGATGATGATGATGATGTTTTGGTCATGAGGCTTGAAACAGGACCTAGGCACTACCTTGAGCTTTTTCACTCAAGGCTATGCTTTGTCACTTTGAGCCATAGAGTTACTTCTGGTTTTCCGGTGCATGATTGGAGATAAAGGCCTTTTGGACTTTTCTGCTTGGGCTGGCTTTAAACCAGGACCCTTACATCTCAGCTTTTTGAGTAGCTAGGATTATAGACATGAGCTACTTGGCACCTGGCTGAGAGCAATATCTTGTAACGTTCCTTTCCAACCACCTTTTTGCTCTCTTAATTAATGTATTCTGTTCCTTTCTATTTAATTTATTTTCAACCTATATCTGGGCTGATTCTAGGTAAAAAGTTATTTAGTGCAACTTGTGCACAAATCCATTTTGAAGCACTCATTATCTCTTTCTTAATTGGTTGCTCTGTTTGCTATTCATTGACTTAGTCATTAATTCATTCATCCTTAATCACCCCTTCAAAATGATTTAAAACTCCACTAGTACAATAAAGGTAACAATAAAACAAAAAAATAATAGATGTGATTCTGTGGAAAATAATTATTTTTTGTCATTTTGATTTCACTTTTCACCTTTTTCATATTGACCTCTGAATAATTCTTAAATTTTATATGGTTTAAATTATAACTTTTTCTCTATGGCTTGTGTCCAATTTCAGACACATAATATCCTAGGAGTGGATAGATATTATTTTATAATTGTTACTCAAACCTTGGCCATGTAATTCTTGTAATTTAGGTCTAAATCAACCTAAAAATATTTCTCCTATTTTGAGGTAGCCAGGATTAATTGCCCAATGTGGGTAATCTGTTTACTCAGCAGCATTTTTTAAAATTCCATCATTACTCATTACTGTGATCTTAACCATAAATCAAATAATTGTGAATACATATCAGTGCTAGACTCTGTGGTTTCATTGGTAACACATCAATTACTAAAGTGTCATTGAAACAAAAGAAAGCACGAAAATCCAATGGCTAAAACTCCTTTTACTTTTGATTTTCACAGCTAACACTGGCTCCTGGGTGGGTTGCCTGAAGCAGAAAGTAGAAATAGGAACAGAGGTGTTTGCAGTTCATGTGATGTGTGTCATGGCTGACAGAGGTGTTACTGTCTTTCTTTCTGGATAGTTGGCTCTATTTGACTTGAATTCTTTCCAGGCACTGAGAGGAATTGTTCCCTCTGAGTTCTGCATGGCTCTTCTCCTTGCCCATATGCTACCCAAAATTGTGAAAAATCTGCAAAGCCTCAGCATTCTTAATTCTGACAGGACACATCTCGGATACAATTTTCTGACTAATAAATCTTTAACATTTCCTATGGGCAAAACCCTTGGAAGTGTATGAGGGACAAAAATGCTTTCACTCCTTTTTAAATTTTCATCTAGATGGAAAATTCTTTTTTATACTAGTCAATTTATATTCAGACCATCTCATACCAAAATCCTCTGGGCTAATTATTTTGTCCCTGAGCAAACAATAGGTACTAAAATTTTTTGTATGCACTGAATGAATGGCTTTACAGTTACAGAACATATATTTGACTCCTTCTAATTGCTTTAAATATGTGTTTCAATGGTTCCAAGAGACGATCCAGTGGAAATGGAGTTATGTTGAGGGGGAAAAATGATATTCTGCCTTAGCATATTGGTGTGTGATCCACCCAGGGATCTAGGCACAATTTAGATAAAATTAATACTTTCAAAAGGAACATTTATTAAAAAATGATGACAACTGCCAGGCAGGTAAGTAACCTCATGTGCCAGCTGATTGCATAAAGGAAATGGTAGTTAGAGAAGCCTCTGGGTTTTGTCTTTGTTTTGTTAACATGGGCTGACAAGAGCCCCTGGCTCCCAGTGACATAGAGAAAAGCTCAGACACTCGTGCCAGGAGCAACTCTGTGAAGGGTCTGATATGGTCCATATAAATCCATCATTCTAGAAAAAAGCAGCTGCATATGTGCCCTTTTCAGTGGTGGGTCAAATGTAACATCCTTTTCGGGTGTCAGAGCATTGCATTCCGTCCTATACTTCATAGAAATAAAGTAAATAATATCATTTACCTGAAAAGGTTAATGTTTTGTGGACTGCTAATTTGAACATTTATCTCCTTAGTTGAAATTATGGCTATAAAGTGCTAGCAAGAAAGCAAAAGCTATAGATCAAGAATCCAATAAGCTTCTAAGAGCATTTAATGCTCAAACAGTCATTTTTGGAGATCAATGGACAGTACCCTTCTCAGCTGCATTTTATTATTTTCTTCTGAGGTAGAATGGTGTCTCTCACAGTTCCAAATCCAAATGAAAGGAAGCTTTAAAAAATAACAAAACAGCATGTAAATTAAAATCAACATATGTGATATAGGAAGTGGAAATGTGAAAGGGAACAGACAGAATCAGGGAGAAGAATAGAAGGGGCCAACTGATCAAGAAGCACTGAACATTTAAATGGTTATGTTAAATTAAAACACTTGTACATTCTTTTGAAATTCAGAAAAAGTAAGATATATTAATAAAGAGAGAAAAGGAAGACTATATATCTTCCTTATACAGATCCATGCTTATCAAACATTGCAAGCAAAAGGCATGAAACTCCATTCTGTGGTTCAGATAGGTGAATGTCTATGCACCCAATATCCATCAGTCTCTAGAGGATAAAATCAAGCTAACCACACTCACAAGAGTCTAAGTTACAAGACAACCAACTGAGACCTAATTATTATTAAATAAAACATATAGCTATCAAGAGGACTGAATGGTTCTATTTACTGATCAGCATATTTTCCCCCTATAGGCAAGTTAAATTATAATTGTATGATTTCACAGTCAACAGGGGAATTAAGCAAGAGCAGTTAATTGGATATTTTATTGCCTAGTGTAATCCCTCCCTGAGAGTGTAATGCTCATCTCAACACAAAAACACAGCAAATAGCACTAAGTAGCTCTTGAGTGGCAAGCTTTGGTTTGTATGGAAAGCCTCTACCAGTCTTTAACAGCTATAGTTTTTAGTGTACTGGGAAAGCTCTGAACTTGCTCTTTCCTACATTGAAGATGTTCCATTGTAGGTTATATGACAATGCATATGTCTAGCACACCTCTCTGAACAGATCTACCGAACGTTTCTATTGATAAAGAGACTTTTGATATCCCCAGAATGTCTGAAAACATCAATGATTGCATACAACATTCATTCTCCACATTCTTGTTCCCAGATCCATTCCAAAATTGTTTGGAAAACCCAATTAGTTTTTGCAGGGTTCATATCAGTCCATATTCACTTACTAGAAATTGAAGAAGATAAAATTTACCTATTAGCTAATTTTTTTAATATTTGTCTTTAAACAGTGGTAAGAGACTTCAATTCAGCTTGATCAATGTCACCCACAGCAAATTTGTTTAACAAAGCTTTTTTTTCTATCCCTTCTTTCAAAAAAGTTATTTTATGTTGTTGTTATTGTTGTTTGTTCTTTGTTGCTGTTATTCCTTCTGATTCAGGATCTTACTCTGTACCCCATGAGGCTTTACTGGGATTGGAGATGTTTATCAAACCATGTGCTCAAATGCATGATTTATTAAGAAATATTTCTGTTTATAAAATGAATAAATAACATATTATTTATATTTTAAATCATTGTTAATGTCTGACTTAATTGAAGCACTTCTCTTTGCTTTTCTTTTAGTTATTAGGATAATAAACTTATTTTATTGGGATATCACATATTACCAAGTCTTTGGAAAACATTCTATACAGTCACAGAAGAATAAGTAGGAAGAGACAAGTTTCCTCATGCAGTTTTTTACTTGAATGTATTGGATCTGAAAGATTCCCAGGAAAGTTTCCAGAGCTAAGGGTCCACAAGTCATTCTACGAACTATGACCCTATGGAAGTTCTTCTCTTTTTCCTAACTGTAATAGTGGCCAATTTCTTTAGATTATTGACTACTGCTCCTCTGCTGTTTCTCACATGTCTTATTCTACCTCCCTGGAAGCTGAGTTAATCATTGAAAGGTAGCTGTTAAGGAAGTGAGTCCTATCATTTTTGCTATTCTATTGGCCAGTCCTACATACAATAGATTAAAGGTTTTTGGTTAAATATGCTAGATGCCGAGAAAACCATCTATTTCAATGGTTCAAAAAGAGATAGGAAAAAAGGAAATATATCTGGGCCTGTACTAACAGCTGTACATTAGGAAGACGTAATCTGAAAATGAAACAATTCCAAAATACTGATTCCTAGAGTCATTTATTACAAATGGGGGATTTAGGGGGCCGAGAAATCCAAGGAAGTTTCCCATGAATTTTCTGTACTCGCACAGTAGAATCCAGCTCCAGTCATGAATTCTAGGGCTAAGCCCAGGCACATTCAAATTAGTTAACATAAGTTTAATTTAGACTCCATTTCTCAATCCCAGCTTAAAAAATCCAGAAATGATATTTTTTCTCTATCATGGTCCTCATTTTCTCTATAAGGTATTTTCTATGCATGCCCACATTATTTTGAAACCTTTGCAACTTGTTTTCATTTTTTTAATCTTTGTATTACATATGGCTAAAATGTTTCCTCAAACTCTCTGTCAGGTGAGTAGGAAGTTATGGTGGTAACGATTAACAGTCTGGGCTAGCTAGCGTAGATCTTTCAGCAATGCCTTGCCTTCTTCTTCATTTATTCTCAACACCATGTCGCAAGTCATTACTAATCCCAGACTTCCATCCTTCTACTCCTGAGCATGGACTAGGAACCTGGAAACTGAACTATCTCAGAAGAACTCACATTGCCCTGTCACTTAATTTCAAACCTCCTTCTGGTCCATCCTGTGTAATAAAATTTACATTCAGCAGAATCCCAAAATAAGCTCCACATGGGTAATATCAGCACTAGCATTTTAATTCATATGCTCTGTTGGGATTGTATAAAGTAGAATTATTTAGAGCATTTCTTCCAGAATATTTAGCTTTAATTTTTCTGATATATAGCTTAGAATCCATGAAAACTCTAAGGTAATACAATGATAGATATCTCACCGATATCTCAGAATATTCTGTTTTGTTGTGTTTCAGTCTGTCTTATACTGTCTCAACAAAAATATTTCACAGTGATCTAAGGTTTCCCAATTCTTGTTCATTAATGTTACAATTAGAATCTCCTCTAAAATGAGTTATGTCATGTACTACTCAAACTTGACTACCATTATTTTATAATCACAGAATATGCTGATAGATTATATGGAAAAAATAAAAAGAATTGTTAGTTTCACTTGGGAATTCATGATGCAAATATGTGAGGTCCTAAATACTGCTTACAAGTCTTAAAAAGTCACATGAAGGACAAGGGATCTGTACATAATTACCCATATACTCTAACATTTAAAGTTGCTTATCTTGCAGTGTAGAAATTTCCACCATTGTTTTACATTAAATTACACAGTGTTGTGCTTAAATTGCAAATCAACAATAGAATCAAAGTGTAACCTTTCCATTATAGATTTTTTTCTAAGATACTTTTGATGTAAAAAATTCTCATACTGAGATTTTTCATCTATATTACATGAGTAAAGTTTGTATAAATTGATTAGTTCGGCTGAATAAAATCTAACAAATCCTAACATTTAATAGAATTTTGCTAGTCTTGATTTCCTTTGAGACTTAAACATATGAATTTCCAATGTTGAGCTGCAGATGCATATTTCTGTATGGGTAGCCAACTTTTCTTTCCAGTCTTCTGGCTTCCACAGCCCATTCATAACACTGATTTCCTTCTGGGACATTGTATTTTCCATACTGTGTATACAACAGAAAGTTGGAAGATAAAATGGGGCATTGTTTCTTCTCAACATAAAAGTTCAAAAAACAACCTACAAGCTCCTTGGGTCAAATTCTGTCAATATCAGCCCAATTCTCTCAATATCATTTACAAGCATTATGTATCAGGTGACTGGCCTTTTCTAAGATCTCATTTATTCCTAAATGTTGCAGGTCTGCCTTGTAGAACTTTTTTCTTTGATGTTGATTTTTGGCTATTATTACTGTGGTACTTAACCTCGTGTAGAATCAATTTTTCCTTTTTTTTTTTTTACAAAATTTCCATTTGAATTCATAAGCTTTAGTTACTTAGTAGTATTTCTGACTAAATATCCCAGAAAGTGAAAGAGGAAAAGAACAAAAACTTTCCTAGGACTATGAGTATTGTTCTTAACAATTGAGCCAGTTCCTGAGGTTGCACTATGTCTGAACTGAGAAAATGTTTAATTTTCTTGTTGTATCCAAGTTCTCCAACAGTAGCTCATCAAAGGTGGAAATGCTACAGCAACTGTCAAGGCTCCACAACTCAGAGAAGATACTGAATCTGCTGTGCAGCCAGGGTCACAAGGTAAAGGTGTCTCTCTATTACATAAGGTTCACCTGCACACTACTGAAGTTGAAGAATTTGCAGACAAGATTGTCAGTGATTCATGTGTTAAAAAAATCTAAATATTCTGTATATAATTAAATGTAATAAGATATGTGAGTATTTTCAAAGACTTGAAATTCTGAAAATTGCCTATCTGGTTCTATCATCCACACCTCAGAATGTCCATAAGAATAAAACAAAGACTAAAGGCTTCTGAATTATAACGTGACTCACTGGTTCTGAAGAGTGAAATTGCAGTGCTTATGAAACTTTGGAGTAAGCAGCCTAGGGTTGTTTTAGGAGCATTGATAGCTATGAATATATCTTAATCTCTGTGGTCTGTTTGTTGATAAGTGAACATGTTGAGAATACCTACCAGATCTAGTTAGCACACTAGGTGAAGCAATAAAAACGAAGTGTTAGGGTTGGGAAGGTGACTCAGTGGTAGAGTGCTTGCCTGCATGCATGAGGCTTTGGGTTCGATTCCTCAGCACCACATAAGCAAAAAAAACCCAGAAGTGGTGCTATGGCTCAAGTGGTAGAGTGCTAGCCCTGAGCTGAAGAGCTGAAGGATAGTGCCCAAGCCCAGAGTTCAGGCCCCCGACTGACAAAAATAACTAAATAAATACATAAAAAAGCATTAGCTCAATGCCCAGTAAAAGCTAAGATTGTTGAATAATGTGACAACAGTGATGGCGATGCTTTGTTAATTCATTCGAAACATGTTACATAAAAGCAAAATGACTAGATTCTGCCAAGAGAATCAAGAGATAATATGGTCTTCTACTTTTTCTAGGGTTACAAATACCTTCTGTTGCTTTCTCATGACATGGTGTTTATGATGTGAGACACTCCATAATAACTATGAGAATGCCATTGTATAGTACTTGCAATAGAGGAAAAACAGAGTAGACCTGGCCCTTAAAGAACAGTCAGTATAGCTCTCGCCTTTAATTCTAGCTTCTCAGGTGGCTGAGATTTGAGGATCGTAGTTCAAAGCCAGCCTGGGTAGGAAAGTCCCTGAAACTCTTATCTCCAATAAACTACCAGGAAACCGGAAATGACTGTGACTTAAGTAGTAGATCACTCGCCTTGAGCTGAATTGCTGAGGGACAGTCCTCAGGCCCAGAGTTCAAGCCCCACGACCCACAAAAACAAAAACAATCAAACAACAGAATAATATCAGCTTTTTGTTCTTTTGTACTTCTATTAGCTAAAGAGTGATTAGTTGCCAACTCAGGAACAAGGGTCTCTTGAATGCCTACAATAAATTATGGTAGAGTTAAAGTCTAAGTCACGTGAAGATACACTCCATAACATGTTCCAAATTGACATATTTTTTTCAGGAGCCATTTGAAAATAGTTTGTAAACATGAATCCACAATTTCATAGATTTTGGAAAGTTATCATTCATTAGAGATGGTTTATTCTTGCAACATGTGCCTGTAAAGTGTGATAATGACATCATAAATGATGAAACTATTAAGCAGCTGTGAAATTTATTAGTAGATATTAAGGAAGTGTCAGAGATGCTAAGTTGGAAAATGGTATATTATGTGCTTAGAAAAGAAACCAGGAGAAGATAGAATATTGAGAACATGAATTCACAGAAAGTGAATCATTAACAATCAGTGCATTAAGTCCATCAAATTATCTGCTAAATGCTGTTTTTTTCAAAATGATTAATTTTAATTAAGCATTATGATCCATATTGGAAAGAAGCATGTGAATCTAGTGTAACACACACACACACACATACATACACATATAGTTTATTTTGAGTCACTAAATATTTCCATTTAGTATCAATGATCAACCTTGAAAATGTTAAGCCAATTCAAATTCACATTTGAGTTATTTCATTTGCTAAACTATATTTATTGGTTACCTATTTCCATAGAGATGAAAATCAACTTCTTGATATCTAGTACTTATTCTGGAAAATATGTTACTATAGTTCCTTTTGTATCTCTGAATACAAGTAGTCAGGGTACCAATTAAGCTGACATTTTCAGCTTGATGGTGATTCTCCACAAGAGAGTAAAATAATGCCAGCTCAGCTCAGTAAGAAATACCACCGGATCTGGCCTCTGCCTCAGGCTACAGTCAAATTTAAATTGATTAATTAGTAGTAAGTTACATAGTTGGATAGAAGTTATATGTTCTAGTATGCAATTGAACATTAATAAGGTGACAATAACATAACAAATTTCAAAAAGTTAGCAGAAATGATTTTTAAAGTTTTCACCATACATAACATTACATGTTATGTACATATACCTAAATATCACATTGTGCTGCAAGAACTTGTACAAGTATTTTTATTTTAGGCACCATTTAAAATTAAATTACTTAAATAAAAATTAAAGAAGCATGATATCAACCCAAGTTACCAACATTTACCAAAGATAGTAATATTTGTTTTACATCCAATTGAAAAGTAATCTTATCTGAAGATTAATGAATATATTTATAAATAAAAATTTCACATAAAGTTAAAATATTCCATGTCATCCTAATATGTTATGCCTAATGAATACAATTATACGCCAGTAACAAAACAAATAATTTTCATCGAGAATGCATAGGCTTGTTTGTAAAATTCCCCAAGTACCTAAAAAGACATAATCATGAATGCTATATAATCATTCTAAAAGTCACTTTGTTCTCTACTACAAGCTATAAAATGAATTTATTTTCACCATTTTTTCTCAACATTGTTGTTAAGTTTATTTCTGACAATAGTTCAGTGAATTCTAAACCTGCCACACATACTCATTGGGATTTTATTTTCTTCAACTTTGGAATCTTTTATTTATTTATGTATGTTTTTATTGTAAAAATACTGTACAGAGGGGTTACAGTTACATGAGCAAGGTAATGAGTACTTTTCCTATAGAGCATTGTTGCTTCCTCCTTTGTTTTTCCTCTACCATCCCTTCCCCTTCCACCTCCACAACTATTTTTTTGTCTTTCTTGCTATTGTTTCTTATGTGTTTATAATGTACTGTGGGTTTTTTTGTTTCTTTTTATGTTCCTCCTCCATGGTATAACCCCTGTTTTCACTGTATTTGATGTCAGTATTCTGCATCTTGTATATACACTTATCTAATTTGGGGAGGGAAAGTGAAAGAAACAAAATGCTTAAATGGGGATATAGGTTGACCCATAACAATGAGATGTACAAGACACTATGTTGGAATATCTTAAACATTCAGCAAAGTACAAAACAATAGGCTCTCATACATTTACCACATTCATTTATTTGAACATCGACAGTAGAGTAAGCCTTGATGAAGAAAGAGATTTATTTAGTTCATGGTTTTTGGAGGCTCATGAGTAATGCTCTGGAGAGCCTCATGGCTGATAGCATCTAAAGGCAGGTATGCATTAAGGTGAGATGGGCTTGCCACACAGGAAACTAAGAAGTTCCTGAGTAAGCAGTCTTACCACTTTATAACAACCCTTCCATAAGAACTATCCCAGAGCACTAAGATAGAGCTATGGTAATTGCATCTGAGGTCTGAGGTCAGCATCCCTGATGATTTAGGGCTTCAAGCTAAACTCTACCTGCTGAAAGTCCTAACATCTCTGAGGTTCAATACACTGGGAAAAAGCTTATCTCAAAACATGGGGGTAATCTATATTAAAACTATTGCATAAGGTAATTTTAACTATTTAAAAATGTTACAAATATACATCCAGACATATTAAGTTGATTTTATTATTCTTTTCAGCATTAGAATACAACTTGGACCTTGAGGATGCTAGACAATTGCTCTAAAACTGAGCTATACCCCTAGCTGTTCACATACGTTTTCAGATAAAACCTCAATGATATTGTCTTACTTGTAGGACGCATTTTTAAGTGGACATGCATTGTTAATGGACACACACTGATGGATAATATTGAGTAAGGCTTGATCTTAAGTGCCACACTTGATTCCTGGGGAGATACAATAAATTAAGGCAAATATAATTAATCAGCAATTTTTGCATTATGTCAAAGAGTAAAGAAGAGAAGAGGTCTGGAAGCATCTGAATAGTGACCTTTTTGGAGGACTTATTTTTATTTTTCAACTTTACTAGATTTTCATTTGGAAGATAGCTTGTGGGAAAATAAAAATAGCAGGTGTTGCATATATGGTATCTTGTATTTCATACTATCAATTATCAGATGGCTATCATTTTCATATAAAAATTGATTGGACAATTTTTATGTTTAGGTAATTCCTTATCATAGTCCCACCTCCTTTGGGATTGAAACCAGTGCTTCAACTAATCACTCTACTACTTGTGCTGCAATTCACCCCAGTCTTTTTATCCATACTTCACTTTTGACCTAACGTTTGCCTGGCATGATCTCCAGCTTATAAACCTCTAAGGTCTGCTCTTGCAATACCTTAGATTATAGATATGTACTTGACTTTGGCAATTTTTAATGCTTTATATTCAGAGAAGTTTTAGGTTCACAGAAAAACAGTAAGGAGAAACTATAGCAAATTCTCCTACGTCTCCTGTCTTCTATTAGCATAAAAGACCCAAACTTATATATTTGTTATAATCAGTGAAGCTGAGTTAACAAGACATTATCCTCCAAAGGCCTAGGTACATGTAAATATTCATCTGTCTTATAACACATTTTATGGTCATGTAACCAACATAATAATTTTATCCCCAATCGTTTCACTACCCTGAATATCTTCTATATTCTACCTGTTGATCGTCCCTGAAATTCTTGGCAATCACTGATTTTTTTATTCCAATATCTTTTTATTTTATTACATTTTATTGTAAAAATACTGTAGAGAGGGGTAACAGTTATATGAGCAAGGTAATGAGTACATTTCCTAAAAATCATTGTTACCTCCTCCTTTGTTTTTCTCCTACCATCCTTTCTCTCCCACCTCCACACCTAAACTCCCCCCTTCCCCTTCCTGCTTAAATTGTAAAGTTCATTTTTCAACATAGTATCTTATACATCTCATTCTTACAATGGGTCAACCTGTATCCCTATTTAAGCATTTTGTTGTTTCCCTTCCCCTCCCCAAGCTAGAGAAGGATATATACAAGATGCAAGGCACTGACAGCAAATACAATTAAAACAGGTTTTATACAGTGGGGGGAGAAACATACAAAGAAACAAAAAAAATTACATTGTACATTATAAATACGTTAGGAACAATAGCAAGAAAAAAAAACTTGTGTCCCTATCTTGGGGTTCATTTCGCTTAACATCATCTTATCTGGTCATACGTACATAGCTTTTGTCCTTTTTTGTTTGTCCCAGACATATACTAGTTATTGCAAATAAGCAAAACCATAGGACCTATGTTTCTTTGGGACTGGCATACTTCACTTAATAAAATTATTTCCAAGACTTTTCATTTCCTAACAAATGGGGCAATGTCATTCTTTCTGAGGGAGGCAAAGAATTCTATTGTGTGTGTGTGTGTGTGTGTGTGTGTGTGTGTGTGTGTGTGTATACCACATTTTCTTCATCCATTCATTTACTGAGGGGCATCTGGGTTGGTTCCATATCTTAGCTATGGCAAATAATGCTGCAATAAACATAGTTGTGCTGGTAGCTTTAGTATGGTCTTGTTTGTGATCATTTGTGTAAATACCCAAAAGCTCCTCTATGTGGAGTCTTTTGAGAAACCTCCATACTGCTTTCCAAAGTGGTTGAACAAGTTTACATTCCCACCAACAATGCAAGAGGGTTCATTTCTGGCCAAATCCCTTCCAGCATCTGTTGCTATTAGATTTCTTGATTACAGCCATTCTAACTGGGGTGAGGTGGAATCTCAATGTTGTTTGGATTTGCATTTCTATTATGGCTAGAGAGGTTGAGCATTTCTTCATATATCGCTTGGCCATTTTTATTTCCTCATCAGAGAAGTTTCTCTTTAAGTCTTTAGCTCACTTATTTATTGGGCAGTTGTTTCTATGAGGATTTGTTGTTGGGGGATTTAATTTTTTGAGTTCCTAGTATATTTTAGATATGAGACCCTTATCCATTGTATGGCTAATGAAGGTCTTCACGCAATCTGTGGGCTTTCTATTACCTTGTTAGCTAAGTCTTTTGCCATGCAGAAGCTCTGCAGTTTCATGCAATCCCATTTCTCCAACATTTCCTTGATTTGTTGTGTTTCTGGGTCTCTATTAAGAAAATTTTGGCCTGTGCCTAGGAGACCTAGGGTTTCTCCTATTCCTTCTGCTCTGGCTTTGAGGTCTTTGATCTATTTGGAGATGATTCGGGTGCAGGTTATATATATGTATATATATATATATACATATATATATATATATATATATATGTGTGTGTGTATATATATATATATATATATATATATATATATGATCTAACTTTAGTTTTCTACAGGTATTTAACCAATCTTTCTGGCACCATTTACTGAAGAGGCTGTCTTTCTTCCATTCTATTCTTTTAGCTCCCTTATCAAAGATTAAGTAGCTATGGGTGTTTGGGTTCATTTCTGAGTTTTCAATTCTATTCCATTGGTCCTCAGGTCTGTTCTTGTGCCAGTACCAAGCTGTTTTGATTACTATGGCTTTATAGTAGAGTTTGAAATTTGGTATTGATATTCCTCCAGCACTGTTCTTTCTGTTAAGGATATCGTTTTTGCTATTTGGGGTCTTTTATTGTCCCATATGAATTTTTGGATTGCTTCTTCTATTTCATTGAAGAATGAGGTTGGAATCGTGATAGCTATTGCATTGTACTTGTGATAACCTTGGAAAATATTGCGTTTTTCACGATGTTGATCCTTCTGATCCAGGAGCATGGGAGGTTTTTCCGCTTTCTAAGTTCTGTTTTGATTTCCTTTTTCACGTTTTTAAAGTTTTCATCATAGAGGTCCTTCACTTCTTAAGTTAATTCCTAGGTATTTTTTTTTTGTGGGGCTATTACAAAGTATATTGCTTTCCTGATTTCAGCCATACTCTTTGCATTATTGGCATTCAGAAAAGCCATTGATTTTTTTAGGGTTAATTTAAAATCCTGCTACTTTCCCAAAGTTTCCAATCAGCTCAAATAATTTGGGAGTGGAGCTTGTGGGATTCTTTTTTTTTGATTGTTTGTTTGTTTTTTGGTAGGTCATGGGGCCTGAACTCTGGTCCAGGGCACTGTCCCTCAGCTCTTCAGCTCAATGCTAGTGCTCTACCACGTGAGCCACAGTACCACTTCCAGCTTTTTCTGATTATGTGGTATTGAGGAATCAAATCCAGGGCTTCATGGATGCAAGGCAAGCACTCTACACTGAGCTACCTTCCCAGCCACCCCCCTCTTTTTTTAAATAAGTTTTTTATTGTGAAAATATTCTACAGAGAGGTTACAGTTACATAAGCAAGGTAATGTACAAGAACATGTCATCTGCAAAGAGGGACAGTTTTACTTCATCTTCCCCTATTTGAATCCCCTTTATGTTTGCATCTTGTGCTATTGATGTAGCTAGGCATTCTACTACTAAATTTAGGAGAGGTGGAGAGAGGGGACATCCTTGCCTCGTTCCTGAGTTTAGAGGAAATGACTTTAGTTTTTCACCATTAAGCATAATGCTGACTGTAGGTTTGTCATATACTGCCTTTATTGTATTGAGGAATATTCCATGGATTCCTAGTTTTTCCAGAGCATTCATCATAAAGGGGTGTTGTATCTTTTCAAATGCTTTTTCTGCATCTATTGAGATATTCATGTGGTTCTTATCCTTGCTCTTGTTGATGTGATGAATTACGTTAATTGATTTGTGTCTATTGAACCATCTTTGCATCCCTGAAATGAATCCTGTTTGATGGTAGTGTATGATTTGGATAGTTGTGTGTTCTTTCTCTATAATATCTAGGATGTCTTCAATCCCAGAGAATCGATCTTCTGCATGGTCTAACCTACTGCAAAAACTTTCTACTTTGTGTTTTGTATTTCCTTTCCTTCTAATTGGTTGTCTTTGATGGCTTCAAATTCTTTGTTGGAGCTTTGCTTTAGATTTTGTATGGACTAGTTCCATTGGTGTTCAGTGTTTATTCTCAAATCCCTTAGTTGATTGATTATTGTTTCCTTGGACTCCCTTTCCTTCTGATGGGCTCCATTCAACATTCCCTTTGTGGTCTCCCTGGATTCCTTCAGCTCTGTCGGTTCATGGATTCCATGAATGCCTCTATTGATCTTGCCTATTCTCATCCCACTAACCCAATTACTGTATTACTCTTTGATAAGCCCTGTATTTATCTTTGACTGTTCTCATCCTGCTCACACAATTCCTGTATTACTTTTTGATTAGCTTCCTAATGCTCACGCAATTCCTATATTACTCTTTGATTCTCAGCCTGCTCACACAATTCCTGTAATAATCTTTGATTAGCTTCCTCATGCTCATGAGATTTCTGCATTAATTTTTGGTTAGCCTCATCATGCTCCCGAAGTTTCTGTATTCATCTTTGTTTAGCCTAGTCTTGCTCCCTATCACGCTCACACTGGGTCCTTGCAGGCTTTCAATCTTTTCATTTACCCTGTTTACCAGTTGTGTTTGTAGAGCTTTTTGGGAACTCTGCTCTGGTTTATTCATTAAATGTTCTGTCACCTGATTATCATGAGTGGGAGTTGAGATACCTGGACTAGCCATTTTTCTTGTGTTTCTCTGGTTTGTTCTGCCCATTTGGTAAGAAAATAACACCAATTTTGTGGTAGAAAACTATTTTAAGGCAAGCATCAAACAGAGTTGTGTAGTTGCAGGGTCAAAATGGTTGCAGATAAATCTAGTTCAACAGATACAGTCTATTCAACATCAAAGAACTATGGATTAATGGGCTAAGAACATCTAAGAGGGATTCAGCAAACCAGAAATTAATAAATTTAGGGAGAATTATGGGGAAAATAGGATTAGAGGGATGTGGGGAGATAAAAGGAAAGACTGAATTTTACCAAGTCCTAATCTCTGAAAAGAAATGGATAGAACAGATCGAAAGGAGAGATATAAACAAGAAAAAAGTGAAAAAACAAAAAGTTAAAATTTAAACAATGAAACACTTAAAAATTATGTAAGTATAAAGAAATAATACTGATAGAAGAAAAGGATATGATGAGAGGAGGAGAGATATAAAAAGGAAAAATGAAAAAATAAAAAAATTTAAAAATGGAATACTTAAAAATTATATAGGTATAAAGAAATAATACTACCATTAAAGAAGTTAAGCCTAAGAGGTTGTGAATTGAATAACTTTTGAATTAAGTAGGTACATAGTGAAGGATAAATCTAATAATCGACAATAGGTATATATATGGGGATGAGCAGAATAGCAATTAAGTCATGTAAAAAAAAGGACCAAAGGGCAAAAGACATTAAAAAAAATACACACACACCTAAAATAAAAATTATGAAAGAAAAAAAATCTTTTGGAGCTGGGAAGGTGGCTCAGTGGTAGAACGCTTGCCTTGCATGTATGAGGCCCTGGGTTCGATTCCTCAGCACCACATAAGCAAAATGAAAAAAGCCCGAAGTGGTGCTGTGGCTCAAGTGGTAGAGCACTATCCTTGAGCTGAAGAGCTGAGGGACAGTGCCCAGGCCCAGAGTTCAAGGCCCATGACTGACCAAAAAAAAAAAAAAACAGAGAGGGAGATGGCTGTTTCCTCTAGCTTAGAGTTGCTGTGATAAGGCTAGGTTCTGGGTAGAGTTGGAACCTACCAGCAATCAGTAGCTTTTCCCTGAGGGGTTAGCTCCTGAGACACTCACAGAGCCCAGCCTGGAGCCAGATTTATGTTTACTGAATTCCAATTGTTTTTCTTTTACCCTTCTTGCTACTGGGAGTACTGCCTAGGGTGTAGTGGGGAGGGGCAGCCTCTGGCTCTGTTTACTCAGTGAAGAAAGTCTTTCTTACTGGGTGTGGAGATACTCTGCCTGGGTAGGGTGACTTTCCCCTAGGTGTAGGTGAGGAGGGAGGGTCAGGTTCCTGGGACCTGTTAAATGGCCCCTATTGTTTTCTTCAAAGGCCTGAGTTGGAGCTCACTGCTTGGATCAAGCCTTTGTCAGCATCAAATGGAGTTTTTCTGCAGTGGTGGGGGGAAAGCCTACCTTCCCACCGCTGATCAGTGAGTAGGGGTGAGATGTCTGAGGGTACTCTAGCAAGCTTCTTGATTTCTGGGCAGTCCCTGGTCTGTGATCTGCAGGATGAAGATTTCTGCTGGTCAGTTCTTGTTGGTGGTGAGTCGAATCTGCTTGAACACCATTTCTGGTGCCTTTGTTCCAGGTTCTCACTGATGATATGGCAGCTGCCACAGACATTGGCCAGTGCTCAGATCTGTCTCCTTGACAAAGCTGCATGGATTATCCCTTTCGGGCCAAACTCTCTGTATTGTGATTGCACACTTGGTGTGCTTCCTTAGTCTAGGACTGTTCACTGGAACACTAAAACTACTTTCTATGCGAGAGCTTGTTTAACCTCCAGCTTCTCCCCCAATCAGTGATTTTTTTTATTCCCTTCATACTTTTGTATTTCCAGATTGCCTTATAATTGTAATCATACAGATGGACATTTTGTATTTGTTCCTGTCTCTGAGTAATATGCATTTTAGTCTTCTCCATGTATTCTCATAGCATGATAATTCACTTCTTGTTTTTGCTAAATGATATTGCATTGTCTTTTTGCCAGTTTATTTATGTACCTGCTGAAGTGAACCTGGATGCATTCCAAGTTTTGACAATTAAAAATAAATCTACTCTAGGCCTGACATTGGTGGCTCATTCTTGTAATCCTAGCTACTCAGGAGGCTGAGAATTGAGGATCAGATTAAAGCCAGCCCGGGCAGGAAAAGTCCCTGAGACTCTTATCTCCAATAAACCACCAGAAAACCAGAAGTGGCACTGTAGCTCAAGTGGTAGAACACCCCCCTTGAGCTGAAGAGCTGAGGGACAGCACCCAGGCCCACAATTCAAACTCTACCATCAAAAAAAAAAAAATCTAAGTAAATAAAGCTACTTGAAACATCTGTGTGCATACAGTTTTGTAGCCATATGTAGTAAACTCATTTGGGTACACATGAAGGACACATATTTCTAGATTATACAGAAAGAATTCCCAAGTAGTAGTATTAAGGAGGAACCAAATTTCTTTCAACGTGAGTATATCATTTTTGCATTCTCACAAAAATGAATGAGTTCTTGTTCTTCTTGTTCTGATATGCTCTCCACCTGTAGATTTGTGTTGGATTTTCATTAGTCTAATATTGTGTGCATTACTGTGTTAATTTTCACTTCTGGAATATCACAGAATGTGAAGTAGTTGTACATAGGAGTCATGTTTCAACAATATAGTTTTGAGTAAAATGCATTTGAATCAATTTCACCCCTTTCAACATTCTTATCCATCTCTTTAAACCCATCCTTTCCATTACTCTTCTTATTTTTTTTTTTAGGATATATTGAATTTTGACTGCATTCTCCTCTACTTATCTTCATTCATCTACCCTCCCCTTGATTCTACACCACCCCCATCTAGTACCCATTTCTTGGTGTCCATTTTGATGAAATATGATTTTGCCTTTCTGAGGAATCACACTCTTTTCATTCTCCTTTGAATCTCCTGTATTTGTAAATACATTTATATACATTTGCATGCCACCCAATATATTTACTTATTATAATCTAATGATAAATTATATCTATGAGAAAAAAATATGCAACTTTTGTCACTCTGAGTCTAATTTCACTTAATGTAATTTTTCTAGGCCCTTCAATATTTTTACAAAAGATTCAAAGTCATTCTTTCTACTGGATGTATAAAATTCCATTGTATATATATATATATATATATGTATATACATAAATATATAAACATACATACTCACACATATACATATATATATACATATATATGCATATATATACATAAATATATATATATATATGCCACATTTTCTCGATCCATTGTTCCATTCAGGGACATCTGGGGACGTCTTCATTACGAGTATATAACAATTCTAACATTTATGAAATGTATGCTAGAACTCTCAACTTCATCAAATAAATACTAATTGACCTAAAACACACACATTGGTCCAAACACATTGACCAAGGGTGACTTAAGTACAACATTGTCACCTTTGGCTAGCTCATCCAGGCAAAAACTTAGCACAGAAATTCAGATCTATATAACTGCATTAGCCAGCTAGACATAACAGACTTCTGTGGACTATTCCACCAGCATCTTACAATATACATTCTTTCCATGAAATATGCTCCAAAATTTGCCCTATGTCCTAGGTCTCAAACTTACTGCAAATACAAGAAAAATCAAAATCACTTCTTGTATCATATCAGACCACAATGAAATAAAATTAGAGCTGAACAGCAAAGCCATCACAGGAAATAATCAAACTCATGGAAGCCCAGAAATGCATTGTTGTATGATCAATGGGTTACATAAGAGATAAGAAAGGAAACCCAAAAGTGTCTGAAATTAAATATAAATGGAAACAACAACAATAACAACAACAAAATACCAGAACCTTTGGACATAGCAAAGGCAGTGCTCAGAGGAAAAATAATAGCTATGAGTGACAACAAGAAATTAGAGTCATTTAAAATCAATACACTAATGAGGCATCTCAAGTTCCTAGAGAACCAAGAATAAACTAAGCCTCAAACCAGCAGACAGAAATAAATAATAAAATTAAGATCATAAATAGATGAATTAAAGGCTGAAAGAACATATAATGAATAAAATTTTTATGTTTTCCTTATTTATAGCCTTCCTAGTGAGTTGTGTGTTCAGATATTTTGTCCTTTTCTTCATTGGGTTTTTAATTCTCTTACTTCCTCATTGTTTACCCTAGTAGTTTGCTAGAGTAGAATTAAATCACTACTTTACTAAACAGTCCATACAAATAACATCTTCCAGAGAAGTCTTTAGAAGCAAATATTAACAGGGCCTTGGTGGCTTCCGCTGGTAATCTTACATAATCAGGAGGCTGAGATCTGAGGATTGCAGCTCAAAGCCAACCCAGGCAGAAGAGTCCCTGTGAGACTTTTATCTCCAAGTAACCACTCAAAAAAAAAAACAAACGAAAAAATGAAAGTAGCACCAAAATATATATATATATATATATATATATAATATATATGTATATATAGTTATATAAATTTATTATTAATATATACTTATATATACATATATATCTATACAGAATCATTGAAAAAATAACTGTTCAGCCTAGAGCAATTTAAAGATTTATCTTTTTCTAAGTAGTATTAAGCAACAAAATTATGGCCAATACAAAGCAATGGAGTATATTTAATGTTGTTAGGGTTTCTGCAAGTAAGTGCCAAATCTTGGGACAAAGATTGGCCTCTTGCCTTTTAGATGAGTGACATTCAAAAGATTTGGAGCATATGATGTGCTAATGATGTTAATAAGATTTTAGTTGATATTATATGACAACATGAATATATATGGTTATTAAAATACATAATAAGCATGAGATTTTTCTAAAGTATTATATCATTTTATGAATTACCAATGAGTCCCAATATAAAATATTATAAAATCAGATTGTACCCAAAATATTATTTATGCAAAAAAAGCAAAAGCAATTTTATCAAAATTCAAATATATTATCTGTATTGTGGGAACAGATTTAAGCTATATTTAATTTTTTTATATTAATCCAAATTAGCTGCAGCTTTAGAACATTTTAAGAGGTCATATTTATAAGAAGCATGTCTTTATATGGCCAAGTGTTTAATTCAGCATTACCATACATTACTTGTTTTTTCCATTATATTATATTTATAGACTATATTCTGTTTATCTGTGTAGTTACATATGGTTTCCTATACATTTAGCCAACAATCCTGTATTTGGACATATATAATTGAAAGCATGAAAAACAATGGTAGATGAAAGTTTATATTTCATAGCTTTCCAAGTAGAAAGTGTATTGTGGTCTTAAAGAATAAGGGCTGGGTAGTTGGCTCAGTGGTAGAGTGCTTGCCTTGCAAGCACTAGGTTTGACTTTCAGCACCATAAAAGCAGAAAAAGCCAGAATTGGCACTGTGGCTCAAGTGGTAGGGCTCTAGCCTTGAACTGAAGAGCTGAGGGACAGCGCCCAGGCCCAGAGTTCAGGCCCCATGTCAGCAATAAATAAATAAATAAATGAATAGAGCATTACTATTATAAGTATATCTAAACATAAAAGTTCATTTTAAAGTAAGCAAACAAGTTTAATTTTTCAATGGGGTATATTTTGGCTAACTTTATTTAAATTCTCATTTGATATTATCATCCAAAGGAAGAAAGATAATTAAAGTAACAGTGACTTTGCAACTAATGTGCAGATTCTTGAGAACAGAGTTCAGCTTTCATCCTCTAATTTATTCAAACTTTGACCTGGCAAGTTGTTTTCCCCCACTCTAATCTAACCTAAGGATCAATTTCACATAATGATGACATTATAATAAAACTGAATCTCATAGTATAGATTATCATAAATGAATTAGCATTCTTTTGATTATAAGTGTTCCTGAATACCTGGAAAAGCAGATTTAACATGGCAAGACACCAACCAACCACTGCAATTCTTTTTAATGAACAAATTCACTACCAGGTCACATTGGTTGCAAAGGAGTCAGAATTCTGTTTGGTGTATCTTTTCTGCTACTTGGAATCCCAAGTAAAGATTGTGATTGACTATCTATACTAAATATCTAACAATGGATGTTTAATCACCTAGGAATTAATTTTGTCACATAGCAAGAAAATTTACAGGTCATAATAAAATAACATCTCTAAGACACCATAGTCTAAGTGTTTTACAGATATCTGCTCAGACATCTTTAATACAGAGCTTTCATCTGCATGTTCCAAAATTGGCTCCCTCACACTGAGATATGGGATCCCTTTGACAAGTAGTTAAAAATGTAAGAACAAAATAGAAAAAAAAAGAAAAAGAAAAAGAAAAATCCAGGTCCCAATATCTTAGATTTGTCAGGATGTCCCAGTAGAATAGCACAGAACAAAAATTTATATCCCACAGACTGAATCAGAAGAATGACAAAGATGAAAGTAGATTTGGTGGGCTCTGACTTCCTCCTACACAGACAGCCACCTTTTGGCTACATCTACACGTGGGAGAAAGAACAACTTTGAATTCTCTTCTAGAAAAGCACTGATCCCCATCTTAAAGGCAGAGCCCTATTGCCAAGTCACCTACCCAGCCATCTCACCTCCTAATAGCATCAAATGAAGTATTCATATATATAAACTATGGGAGGGAATACACAAACATTCAAGCTAAATCAATTCCATGAATAAACAACTTGCTATTATTATTTATATTTTAATGGGCAAGGACTAATTAATTGTAGAGGCTTGTTGGTGAGCACATATTACTGGGAATGTTGGAACAGTATCACACAACATACTATCACATTTCTCTTAGAAAGTTAAAACTGTAGAAATAAATATGAAGTGGACAAGAAAGACCGTTTAGGGTATTTTAAGTAATATAAGAATTGATTGTACAGCCTAAATTCTACCTGTTCATGTCATGATATTTCTTTTCTGTAATCTTTCAAATCCCACATACATCAATCATCTCTAGTCAGCAATGCTTCTCTGAAAGATATTGCAGGAGTTATTATATTGCTTATCCCACTGAACTCCCAATTACTCACTTCTGGTAGTCTCCATTTTTAACATGCCTGAGCTTACACCAGTCTAGGTTCCCTTTTGTAATGCGGAATGTGTTCATTCTCAACACCTTATTCTAAAAGGCCCTCCTTCTCACAACACCATCTCCTGTCCTTACTTACTCATTCCTTTACTTTAACCAAATCTGCCATCTGTGTGATCTGTGGATTTTCAAATGTCTCCCAACCCAGGCAGACAAACTGGTTCCACATAAAAAGTGGACTGCTACTCCCATATATTTTATCTGGAAATTGGCAACTTTATCAGTGCAATTATTTTATCTGCACATTCACTTATCTTCAATTCCCTATGAGCTTTCTGTAGAACTTTTTTCAAGACCATAATATGTATCAAGACCATATGTTATGCTCTGTCTCAATGTAGTATGAATTGCTACATAGTTGCATTGAAACCCTCACATCATTGTTCTCCAAGCAAATAAAAGGGAAAAGTAATTGGGGCCTTAATTTCATATCATCACATTTCCACTAGGTACCTGAGCATATACTTCATTCATTGTGAGTACATATGGACTTAGTAACAGTTAAAGACTTAGTAACAGTTTCAGGATGAATTGTGGGACAGGAAAAATACTTTCTACCTTATTCTTCCTGAATATTTTCCCCAGGTATTGTCCTAACTTTATTTCAACAAAGTCTTCTGTTTTTGGAACTAAAGATATTAAACCTGCTTAATATTCCACCACCACACTGACTTGAATTAATGATAGAAACCTAAGGTATCCAAATGCATAAACAGGTAAATATTGATTTGGCAAATGGAGGAGAATTCTCAAGAGCAAGTAAATGGATTGGGCAATATTTTGAATAATCTCTTAATCATGTTAATGGTGAGGTCTTTTTTCCCATTGAATTAAACTCACAAGTACTGTGAACCAGTGAGGAAAACTCAAATATTTGATTGAGTTTACTTGTTTATTGTAATACAATAAAATGAAGAAAGAATACAATAAAATAAGAAGAAAGAAATGTATACTTGAATTCAGATCTTGCCCACAACCTTAGACCACAGATGATGTCCAATCCTTTTAATATCTTTGACCCCAAAATTTGAATTGGTATAGTAAAGTAAAGAAGAAATGCTAAAATCAAGTCATTTATCCAAAATTACCACCAGATGAAAATTGAAGTGAATATTTTCCCAGTAAATCATAAAAAGAGAGAATTGACAGTAAATATAAACTTTATAGGAAATAAAGACCAATATGGTTTCAAAGATGAGAATTCTTATACTACTATTCAGTGCTAGAAAATTATTTGTCAATAGATATTAAGATTGTTAGCATAGGCTACCAGCCAGCACACAAAATAATTTTGTGTTATGGTGAACTTTTTTACTGCAGTGGTGCGTGTTAGAGGGATTTGACCTGTATATGGCCCAAGAATTCTTTTCCAGAATATAACTTACTTTGACAAGGCATTTAGACACATAGGTACACTTTAAATAAGAACATATCCTCCAAGAATCAGAATCCTTTACCTTCAAAAATCATAGCCAATCCAAGAAATAGTTGTTCAATTACAAATACACAATATCTATAGAGATGTAACCAGTAATTATTTTAATAAAAGTAAGTCTTAGTAGGAAAACACATTGTGATTCTAGTAATAGGTACTAATATGTCTTAGAAATACATATATTTGTATATATACTAAATATTTAAATTTTTTCTGAATATTACACAGGCTCTTATGGTTATATACTTGGACAAAAATAAGAACAACAGATTTCAAATAAAACTCTTAAGTTTTACAAGAAATGTACTCACTACCTTATTTATATAACTGTAACCCCTCTGTAGATCACCTTGTCAATAAAGAGAAACAACAAAATAACTCAATTTGTGTTTAGGTTCCTCATAATATCTTGCAGTAAAGATGATATATGGAAAATGAATGTGAACTCTTAGAAATAAGACCAGAAACTTTATTCTTATCACCAGTGACATCCAGGACCTATACCAGGTGCTTCTTTTGGTTGGGCTTGAGGACAGATGTGATCTGCATATATGTGTAATTGTACACATATGTGTGTGTTTAGTGTCCATAATTATAAATGAAGGCATGCCAAACATCATAAAGCAGAATGGGAGACATAATTTGTCATTTCTTAAGCTAGTTCTCATATAACTCAACTGCACATTTTATCTATTATAAAATTGGCAACAGATATTGTATTGTTAGGACAATTCCAGCACTAAATTTTCAAACAGCATTTCACATAAGAAACTATTTTACCTCTCATCACCCCTATACATATCTTGCCAATATGAAAGATGATGAAAGGTCTCTATGTCCTTTTTTTAACCCCCTCTGAAAAAAATCGGGTTTTGTAATAATTATTATCACTCTCAGCAAATACTCAGTTTTTTACTTCTAGGCATATGGTCGGATTGTCTCTATCTCCTGAAATTTTCTACATTTAGAATCGTGTTTGGCCTTGTCTTTTTTTTTTTTCCAATAAAAGGTGTGTTACTGCAGAATGAAGCTTTTAAATTAACATGTGACTCAAATGGCATGATCTTCTCTCTTTTCCTTTCCTTTTCAATCATTCCTTCTTCCTTGCTGTCCCTCTCTTTCTCCCCTTTCCCCACCCTCTCTCCATTTCTCCCTCTCCCTCCCTTCTCTTTGCCTCCCTCTCTGTCTCTGTTTCTGTCTCTGTCTCTCTTTCTCCCCAGACACTGACTGCACCATCACACACGGTTACAATGAGCAATCTGGCAAACAGCAGGAAGCTGCTTCTAAAATATAATTCATGTATTCACTAACAATTTATTTTATATCTCATATTCAGTCTCAGGATGGATTAATGCTCTCACTAGTCTATGATTCTAAGAGATACCCTAATTTCCGTATGATTTTAGCATAAGAAATGTCTCAAACTTAATCCCGATATTTGGTATTCGTTCTTATGTTAAACATGGTTTATACATTTTTTAATGCTCTGGCACCATAGTGAACTAATTGAATTGACATAGACCATGAACTAATTCAATTGATATAGAACATAATATAGACACATTAGTGAAACAGTTTCTTCCATTGGTTGAAAATATTGAATTAGGATTGACAAAGGAACAAGAGATTTTCTGTTAGTCTTCCAAATATAACAAATTCAAATGTATAAATCAGATATTATGGCAGGAAAATTATAAAGTTATTAAAAGTGAAAAAATTGTATTTATGAAAATGTACAGAAAAATATTAACTTTAGAAATGAAACAATAATAAATAATTATTGGTTCTGACTTGGTAAAATTATACATTTATTGATGTACTTGTTCTTTGGATCAAAAGAAAATATAATACTTTCAAATACTTAGAAATTCATATCTATAGGCCACTCAAAGTAGTATTTTAAGTTGAATGATATGCATTATTCCTATCAGTACTTTAATTTTCAGAAAATATATATTCACTTCTAGCCAGTTTATTACTTGTCCATAAGTATAATTTGGCCTTTTCAGATAAAATATATTTATTATTTTTCATATATTATATTATACAATCATGCATAATTATATTATATAAATATAGAATTATAAATTATATACTGAATATAATATATAAAATATATATCATGTGAGGATGTATAAATAGTATGGCTCATTCTTAAAAAGATATTGTATTTCAATAGAAGTCTTCCTAATTTATTGTTCATAAGCTTTTGTAAAACATAACAATATGTCTTTTGTTGTTGGTGGTGGTGGTCATGGTCATGGGGCTTGAACTCTGGGCCTGGGCGCCATCCCTCAGCTCTTTAGCTCAGGCAAGCACTCTACCACTTGAGCCACAGTGTCACAAAGCAGGAGGCAACAATGCTCAATAGGAATGTACTCATTCCTTGTTCATGCAACTGTAACCCCTCTGTATTGCATTTTTACAATAAAAAATGTACAAAAATTAACAACATGTATGTAGTACTGTTACTATGTTGCCAAGGCCATTAAATCTTAGCTTAGCAATTTGCTGATTATTTTGGAGATGAAATCTCTAAGACTACTTCGCCTGTGCTCGTTTTGAGTTGTGATCTTCCAGATCTAAGCTCCCAGAGTAGCTAGGAATATAAATGTGGCCCACTGGGGTCTGGAAAAAAAAAAGTACGTATTCAGTGGAACTTCAGTATGCTAGATATCAGCTTAAATTATTCAATTCAATTTCTTTTAATTTTTATCAGAAAAATTAATCACTATCTTGAACCTACTCTCTTAATAATGCTCTAGGAAACTGTAATTTAATATGTTTATATACATTTTATTATCTGTAAGTAGTTGTACAGAAGAGTTGCCATTCCAAACAGTAGTTTATGAGCAGAATGTATCTTGATCAGCATCTTCTCTCATCAATCTCCTGATCCCTTCTAATGCTACTCCTCCCTCATTTTTCTTAATTTTTCTAGACTGTATATTGAATTCTTGACTGCATTCTCCCCATTTCCTCTCTTCATTTATGTCCACCTTTTCCCTTGATCTCATCCCTCCCCTATCAATTACTCATTTCCTGGTGCTTATTTTGTTAGATTGTGAGTAAACCTTTGTTAGGAATTATACTATTTGAGTTATCTGGATTCTACCATATTTAAGTTAATACATGTCTGCATTCGTGCATGGTACCCTGTTTACTTTGATATTTTAAAATTAATTTTAGTTTCATTTAAACGAAATTACAACTGTGAGAATAATATACATATCATTCTGTAATAATCAATGCTTAGAACACGAAAAATGTAATTGTTTCTTGTCATCATTGCCTAAGATTAGTTTTCTCTGATAATATGTAGTTGATGTAAGTTCTAGGCCTTTGTTACATGATTTATCAAGGTGTACAATTAGGATTAATGTTCAATGGGTGAATTAAATTTTCCTGTGGCTATGTGATTAATCTATAAACCCAGATTTTTGTTATATTTTCTGTATAGTATTTCATGAGTATATATTACAAAGCTTTTGATGAGGATTCTTCTTGAAACAATAAGAATATTGTGAATGATTTTGTTTTATCTTTATTATTATTAACTTACTTCATTGTTATTATAGAGGTGATGTACAGAGGCATGACAATTATATGAGTGAGGTAATGAGTATATTTTCTTTCATCCAGTGTCTTCTGTTCCCACTCTCTCAGCACCACTTTCTCTCTCCACCCATGATAATTGTAGCTCACTTTCATCAGTGTCCAGTGAGCTTCATTGTTTCACTTTTTCACACTTTTTGCCTTGAATTTTGTACCCTCCCTCCCACCCTCCTGAATATGTGCAATTGAATACACCATACAAAAAGTAAAGAAGACAGAATCATCAAAAGGTAAAAAAAAGAGAGAAGTAAGAAAGAAAACAAAGAAACAAAGAAAGCAAACAAGCAAGCAAGCAGGAAGGAAAGAAAGTCAGAAAAAAGAGGTTTTTGGTTTCCATATCTTGGAGTGAATTTCATCATGTATATTATTTTATATAAATATAATGAGGTACTTAAGCATTGAGCCTCTATGTTTCTCAGCTAAGAATCTCCTCTTTGGGTTTTATTGGGTGTATCTAGAATGCTGTATAATTTGTCATATTCCAGAACATTTTAGCTCTAACTTCTGCATATCAGTGAGGCATATGTCATTAGTCTCTCTGAGCTTGGCTTACTTCTCCTAACATGATTGGGTCTAGTTTCATCTATTTTCCTGAAAGTGACACTATTTTATTCTTTCTAATGGCCATGTAAAATTTTGTTGTGTATAGCATAGTTTTTGGATCCACTAATCTACTGTTGGGGCATCTGGACTGTTTGCATATCTTCACTATTATAAATAGTGAGACAATGAACATGGATGTCTAGGTGTCTTTATCATATCATGGATCATGATGTTCAGGGTAGGTGCCCAGTAGTAGTATGGATGGATAATAAGGAAGATCTAAGATTTTATTTTAATGTTTTTATATTTAAAGCATTGAGAAATCATACATTTAGAAAGAATATTTCTTTATTTCAGGTTTAAAGGTACCAGTTGAGGAATAATTTCTTTTTTTAATGCAATCATACAACCATTACCTATTAAATTGTCATCTAGAGCTAGTGATATATAATGTTTGGTGAGCGTAAGTCTCATAGTTCTCTAACAAATAGTGACACTGAATTGCCTTTTATATTGCAAAGATAATTTAATGAAATCTTGTATATAATTAGGATGTAATATGGTGTAACAATAGGAAAAATATTTTAAAAAGAAAAGAAAATAGAAAAAAAGATGTCTTTTGTATATCACAACTAATATATTTAATAAATTGTAAACTCAGTATTTTGGACGAGAAAATGGGAAGGGAAGCAGTGTAGATAATTATCTTGTATATTTCCTTTCCTCCAAGAAAAGTTAGTTCTAAACGTAGCCAAGAGGACTTTTTGTTTGGTATTGTTTTTTTAGAAATATGTGGGAAGACACATTAAGTCCAAGTTAAATATCACTGATTATATCCAAGGATATCCAACATTTTGCCTAAATCATTCTTGTTTATGTCTAATATTATTTTACTAGACTTTGAAAAAATATAGTATTTCTATTGACAATTATATCTTAATAAAACAATTCCAGTTTTTGACCTGCCCTCAAATCAAGATGCTTCTCGCTTCTACATTGTTGTACATTTAAATGATGGTTCATTTCCAATTCTTAACTAATGTTCATTCTTTCCATCTTTTTTTCTATCTATCTAACTTCTATAACCGAAGTCAAAGAGGTCTTCATCACAAAGTTTTGTTCTTTACTTTTGTAGAACTTCTTATGTTAATGTAGCTTATTTTTTTTGTTTGTTTTCAATATTCCCACACTATTGCTCTGGCTGAGGTGAAGATGGTTTGTGTTATTAAAGTCAATGGACACAATAATTATCATCTTATTTGATACTTTTTTGGGCAATAAAAAGATTTCAATAGAAAAAATATTTCTAAGATTCAAACACACTTTTTTTAACTGTACAAAGTGAACCAAAAATTGTAGCTGATGTACAATGGGCCGAACACTCAGCCCTGAGATTTTCTCCAATGAGAGCTGTTCTCACCAACTCTTTTATTTAGGAGAAGTATATCAGCGATGTCTTCCTTCCTCAGACTCAACCTTCTTGGTCCTCCAGTTGACATTTTTATACTATTTGTTACTTTTGACATTGTCCTACTGTGAACATATTTCTTGTTTTATTTTTCTTCTCTTGATATTTTTCCTGTGTCTCTGGCTATTTTTCACAAGTCACTTCTCGAGCTAATAAATATATCTTGAAATTCTCTGAGATTTTGACCTGGATTAGGTCTGTCTGTTATTCTACTTTTTCTCTAGACAACATCAGTCTTGTTCATTAATTTAGCAGTTACTTATTATTCTCTATCCGTATTTATAGTGCTGTGGGGTATCCTGAGGTTGAAACCGCTTCTATCTAACTATAAACCTAATCCATGTATTAGATCTTTTGTAAGAAATTGAAATACAGTATTTCTAAATAAAATTTATGATCTAATTCTCATTAATTCCTCTAGTGCTTTGATATAAGTAAAATTATATACTCAGTAGATAAGTACAGTAGCTAAAAACTAGGAAATCATCTTCAACTTTGTACTGTCCATATAGCTAAAAAATGATATTCTAGATATGTTTTATCTTCTTATGCTCACACATTTTATTGTTCATAATAACAAATATTAGCTCACTATTTAATAGTAAGAAATGAATCCTCTCCTTCTTTTACTCCCAAGAATTCAGGTTATATACCTTGTCTTTAGTAAATCCTTTCTGATTGAAATGTTTAGATAGTTTTCTCAACATGTACCTAAGGTTTTATGGCATGTTACTTAGACATTTGCGAATATACTCAAAATAGTTTAAAAAATCAATAGAAAAACAGATACTTCCACTAGGAGATGAATAGATAAAATAACAACAAGGCTAAGCTCTTTCAGAGCTGAGGTCCAGAGCTCTAGCATCCTGGGAAATTACTTTGGGTTTGTTTACAAAAGAGCTTATGTTATTGAGGATGCTGTCAAGATTTAGTTTTCTTCATTTTTACTTCATTTGTTTTCTTCTACAAGGCCTGTTGATAAGACATTCATTTGACCTCAAGATAACTGAAAGGGAAAGAAACAAAAAGTACACAAACCAAAATGAAAATAAATTTTTAAATCTGGAGAAACTTGTTAGCATCTCTCTCTCATTTAAGAACAAACTTTGAAATGACTTTGAATGACTTTTAAAACCCACTCAAATTTTTTGTGCATAGCTAAAAGTAAAAATCAAATAAAATAAAGACATAAAGCAAATGTGTGTTTTTACCAAGTTGGCCTTTTGGTAGATTTTCTTCTCCTTAAACATCTATTCATTATTATTATTTGTATTACTTATGTTTAGGTTTAGTTAGGGAAATTTAAGGAATCTAGTATCTGCACTGCTCACTTGCGCACTGCATCTGCTTCCATGCTGTAGGGCAACATTGCTCAGCCTGACCATGGAGTCTCTCTGCCATCTGTCTTGTGGCTTTTCCTGTGTTGTTTTCGTTCCCTGATTGTCATCTTCAATCCATATTCCTGAATCCATTGACTCCCACATCCTATTCACTTATCACTGCTTGACTACAGTCAGAGGTCACGATTCTCCTACTACCAACAAACATGCTCCAAAAATGGCAGCCCTTCTCATCATTCCTGAGAAAGACATTTTCTACTCAACTGATGAACACCTCACGTCTTGGCTGATTTTGTTTCTCTCTTCTAAATACAAAGTATTTAGGTTCTCTTGAAAAAGCAAAGAAAAATGAACATCAAGATTGGGACACAAGTGCTTTTTTCTTCTTTCTTGGTATTGTCTCTAATGTGTTTATAATGTACCATGTGATTTTTTTGTTTTTTTTTGTATGTTCCTCCCATGGTATAACCCCTGTTTTCACTGTATTTGATGTTGGTGCCCTGCATCTTGTATGAACACTTCTCTAGCTTGGGGAGGGGAAGAGAAACAACAGAATGCTTACAAAGGGATACAGGTTAACCCGTTGTAACAATGAGATGTACAAGACACTATGTTGAAAAACGAACTTTACAATTTAGGCAGAAGGAGGGGGGAGTATAATTGTGGAGGTGGGGAGGGAAGGGATGGTACGGGAAAAACAAAGGAGGAGGTAACAATGCTTGATAGGAAATGTACTCATTACATTGCTCATGTAACTGTAACCCATCTGTACAATATTTTTGCAATAAAAAATGTGTTAGATAAAAAGACAGAAAAAGTGAGGTAAAGAAGAGAAAAGAAGAATGGAAAATTTAAGGTGAATATTGCAGTTCCCTGAATTCCTAATAAGTTCTTTTGTTCAAATGTTCCCCTCTTCAATAGATTTGATAAATATTTAGATCTTCATAGTAGGCTCGCTCCTTTCTTGCTTTTTACTTGTATCTGACCTTTCCAGTTGCTTGATTCTATGACAAGTCAACACTTCATTTAGCTTTTAGTTTATAATTCATTCACAGTCTTCCTGTGCCTTTGCAACCATACACTTCTTGTCTAACTGTCCTTATTTTCATTTCCTATGAAATATCTCACATTGCCTTAGAAGAGTCTCAGTATGTGTATATACAATATAAATTCAATTTTTCTATTTACATCAATTGAATTAAAACTCAGGGAACTTTCTTCACATACAGTTCTTAATTTAAAATCAGTTGCTTCAAAATGAACAAGATTATAATTGATTTTACAAAATAAGGAAAGTCTTGTATTCACTAAGAAAGTAAAATTAATTAGACAATTTAAAATTTGATTTTAAGCCAACTATGTGTTATTTTTCTTTGCTTGTTTTCTATTTTAGCTGTAGTCATGAGTTAAGAATTATTGCAACTATAGTTTTTTGGCACTGAATTCTTTTTTTTACCTTATCCATCATTTTAAAAAACACACTTACTCTAACCTTTATCTTGGCTCACTTCCCAGAATTCTGTGTCCTCTCTAAACTGCTGCAGTAATTACTTATGTTTGTATTTGATGGCTCTCCTTGCCAACCCTATTACTTATTGTTAGTTCTGAAGTACTCTGGTATAAAATACATGTATCACTTTCCCCCAAAGTCACTGCCAGTATTGGATCCCTTTGGTCCAAATAGTGTGTCTGCTAATACTGGTGACATTGGAAGCTACCATTTCCAGCTGTTGAGATCCTGTTTGAATAACTTTGTTCTGATTCTTTTGTTGGGTCAGAGTGGTGTCAAGAGATTTTGGTATAAATTTTGTGCTAACTCCTGCTCTTCAGGCAAGAGGAAGTCACAGCACCAAGTATCAGGGGCACAGATGTAGAAACAGGATTTCTTTCTCTCTGATCCACATGGAACAATTGTTCCCCCTTTGGCCCCAACTCAGGGTAACATCTTACAAGAGGTTTTCAGATGTAATCTATCACTGGTCTTTCTAACTCTTATATGGATATATGGTTTATAAACCCCTAAAAATCTAAGAAATGGATGCAGAAAATAGTAGTTAATTTTTGTAAAAAAAAAAACCACTTAAACTCTAAAAGAAATCAATTCAGAAAACAATACTTAAATATTTTTCAGTTTATTTTCAGAAAAAACATTTTAGTTCCCTCTTTTTCGGACCATAAGCAACCTAGAAAAAATGATGAATTTGACTTTTTTATTCTTGTTTAATTTTCTTGTGGGGAGAATAATTAGCATGACATTTTTTAAGCCATGAGGTGAGGTTTAGGGGAAGAGTAGTCAAATAAATGGAGAAAGGAGTGGTGGAAAATGAAGTTGTAATGTTCAATGTATATAAGTGGAAAAGACCACAATTAACTTGAGGGGATGATAAGGGTTGGGACAAATAGGGGAGAATGACGGAAAACTGACACCAATTAGGGTGTCATAACATGTCAAATGATACATTGGATTGAAACTCTTATACTACTTAAAGATCATAAAAATGTATATGCAAAGCTACATAAGAAAAAATAAAACAATATACAAAGAAATATATATCATTTAATATTCTAGATTAATCTTCACTAACTAGATATTCTGGTTCACCAGAAAATCTGTACGTCCAAGTGCAATTCTAGGTATGATGAGATAAATATGTGTAGGTGACTTCTCTATGTTAAACATGGGTTACAAATAATATATTCTGTAATGTTTAAATAATAAAATACAATAATTTATTAAAACAATATTTCTACTATACTGCATATTACATTATCTTGTAATTATGCTTTCCTAATCAAATATCATTATTATAGAAAGTTAGAGCCTATATTTATTTGAATATAGCAATTATGTTGGCAACTTTGTTACATTTTAAAGGCCTAAACTGACTTCTTGTAATATAGCACAGACATATAAATGTCTAACAGATATTATGTATTACTTTCTGACTCAATTATACTTTATTTTAAATTTTCATTAATAGAAAATGTCTTTCTCACATAAAGTTCTGCCATTAATACATAAATTGCGCATTTGAGATGACAGGGAAGTGTCATATACCTACATTTACATACAGATATATACATATACTCATGCATATGCATGATGTCTGCTTATATATGCATGTCTATGTGTCATATACATATGCTCTATTATAGATTGTATTTTTCTTCACATCTTGTATATGCGTTGGAAAATGCTTGCTCAAATAGTACGTTTAACAAATCTATTAAATCAGAAAATCAAAAAGAAGCCATGAAAAAATCATAGAGGTAAAATATGATAGAGATCTTAAACCTCATAGCATTTGGGACTAATTTGTTCCACAATTACATTTATGATGTCTATTTACATTATTTCCCACACCTTTACTTTACATTTGATTAGGTGCCAATATTTTTAAGATCTGAACATAATTTCAGGGGACAAAAGTAAATATTACTCTGGAAACTAATAACTGCAAGAAATTCATAGACTTCAAACCACAGTGATTACTTTTCTTTAATAAGTTTTTTTTAAGTTGTGAAAATACCATACAGAGGGTTTACAATTACATGAGCAAGGTAATGAGTACGTTTCATATCAACCATTGTTGCCTCCTCCTTTGTTTTTCCCCTACCATTCCAGCCCTCCCATCTCCATGACTACACCCCCTCCTCGCCAAAGTTGTAAAGTCTGTTTTTTGACAAAGCATCTTGTACATCTCATTGTTGCAATGGGTCCACCTTATCCTTATTTAAACAATTTGTTTTTTCCCTTCCCCTCCACAAATTATACCAACATCAAATACAATGAAAACAAGAGTTAAACAGTGGGGGAGGGACATACAAAGCAACAAATCAATCACCTTATACATATGTTAGAAACAATAGCAAGAAAGGAAAAATCACTCTGTCCTTATCTTGGGGTTCATTTAGCCTAACATTGTCTTATCTGACCTTTCTGCTTGTCTCAGATATATACCAGTATCCAATTCTTTAGAGGAAATTCTGGAAACCCAGCAGGCCTCCAAGGCCCAGTCATCTGATCAGTATCCTTGGACAGAGCATCCTGTCACCTGGTTGAAACCTGAAGATCCAGCTTCAAGCCTGCACAATGAACTTGATTTACCTACCCATTCATACTACAGAGAACACTCAGATTGATTTCAGTGGTATCATCTAAATCTCAAAATATTTGAGATCTGTGGCTTAGAATTGCAATGAAGAAAAAGCTAACTAAAAGTCTGAAGACATGGTTTGATAAAAAAGAAAGAAAGAAAGAAAGAAAGAAAGAAAGAAAGAAAGAAAGAAAGAAAGAAAGAAAGAAAGAAAGAAAGAAAGAAAGAAAGAAAGAACTAGGAAAATGTGAGCTGGGCATGTTTGTACATTATAATCCCAGCACTCTGGAGGATGAGGCAGGTAAATGGATATTTTGAATCCAATCTAGGGATGGCTGTGAGATTCTGCCTCAAGAGAAAAAATCCACACTTGTTTGTTAAAATTATAATGTAAAATTCAAATTATAAAAAATATAAATAACGAGTTTTGTTGTAGTAAAGCAAAATTAATTTCATTTTTAATTGTCAAGGGATGTTTGGATAGGGCTGGTATAAAAACTCCAGTGATTAAGCAAACATGATAACATACTAATTAAACATGTTAATTTTTTAAGTCAGTTCATGATCTGTATATAAAGCAAAATGAAGCAAAGCTATAAAGCACAAATGTAAAAAGCACTTAAACATTCAAACTTACTTCCCACTTCCAGAAATAAGGTCTTAGTCTGCTTACACTTTTATTACAAATACTGTCAACCATGTTCTTCTTTCATTCTCTTGTGGTGGAGGGAGTATGCCTGTCACTTTCTATTAGAAGGCACCAATCCAATCCATCATAGACACTGCTCTCTACAATTCATCAAATGTAATTATCTCCCAAAGACACATGATTGAAGCCCATAGTTAAAGAACAGACTGTAATGTGAATTGGGAGGGTTATAAACATTTGGTTTAAGATTTTGATATATTTATTTTTAAGGAAAATAATGACATTCCTTAAAAGTTCAGAATGATAATGAGTCATTGCTCTGAAAGATGAAATATTGTATTTCTCCCATTTTTATTTTTCTTCTTGATAACTGTTGACATTATTTTTCATATCCCCCACTTACTGTTGCATGTATATGATATAATTGTTAATACTATTCATATAGTCCTACTCTTAAAAGAAAAAGTTTTTTTCTACTTTTAGTTTTTTCTAACTAACAAGTGTTAGGTATTTACAGAATACTACAACTGTAAAGTCAATAAAATTCATTTAGAAAATCAAATTAAATGTAATCTAATTTCTTTAATCCAAAATTCTCAGTCATTTAGTCTTAATACAATACTTAAACATGCATAGTAATCACCAGCAATAGTTTTTTTTACAATTTTTACTACTTTTTACAAAGAAATATTGAACTATATCTTGACTATTACATTGCATTATATATAAAAATTTCAGGAAAGTGTATAAATGGAAAGAAATATAAACAAAACTTCCCTTTAAAGTACATAAATATTTCCAAGCACACCACAAAACAACTAATCATAACTTTTAGAATGTTTGATTATCAAAACACTTCCCTAAGAGAATAGAAAAATGATATATATATATAATAGTACATCAGGTATTATAGATATCTGGTACAGTCTGAGGATTACAGACCATACAGGGTTTTCCTGATGTTTTCAAGAAGCAGAAAGGAGAGAGAAATCAAGGAAAAGCTGGTATTTATACATTAGTGAATATGAATAGCTGAATATATAATTTATAATATTATGTATCTAGTTTGGTAAGTCTTACAAACAGTGGTGAGAAACATCAATTATCCAAGCAGACATTAAAATACTATAGATCTAAAATTCAAAAATATTTAAACTAAACAGTCTAGAAATACATGCAGGTAGTAAAATTTTAAACAGACAAATGCAAAGAAACTTGAAATATTAGGTACTCCACAGGAAAGGAGGAGAATTCTGTTAGGAGGAGCATGTGTCAGTATTCTTACAGAGAAATTTAGGACATAAAAATAATCTATTTTATAAGATGAGTAAAAATATAAAAATTTCCTTACCCAATGAGAATGACAGCAGTATAAGGCTACAATCAACATTTTCAATGAACTATTTGCATTGTTTCAAATTGAGTTTCACAGCATAAATAAAATAAATTTTAACCATAAGTGTCTTGCTCTACTTGTGACAGCATTGATATGTCCACATTACTCTTTATGATACTGCATATTTGCAAAAAAAATGGAATGACCTGGACAAAATTATGTTACATGAAGTAAGGCAGGTCAAGAGGGACAATGGTTGCATATTTTCTATCAATTTTATTAGCTAGAATTAGTTTATAAATACATATGGAAATATCTTGGTTGTTATGCAACTATACACAAATAAATTAAAGAAAATATGCAAGAATCAGGGGAGAACTCAGTGTAATTTCTTAGGAAGACAAAGGCACAGAAAGTTAAACAAAATAAATACCAGAAAACAAGTACGTAAAAGGAGTGGAGTGGGGTCAAGTGATGAGGGCAGATAATTCAGTAAAAGAAAAAAAACCAAATGTATATTCTACAAACTTAAGAAAAGTGAGGAAAAGAATAGGTTGTGAGGAATGGGTGAGAATGTTCTGTTCAAAAGGGTGGTATTGATCAAGACATTGTATTCATAAACCATTTTGTTGAATGGCAACTCCCTTGTACAACTATTGAAAGACAATTACAATATTAAAAATAAAATAAAACTGCTGACATAAATTGTTTTATGAAGTGAGAAAGAAAAAGGAATTTGCAACTGTATTTGATCAATTTTAAAAATCTTTTGTAATATTTTAGAGCGTAAGTTAACAATTTATAGTTTATTGAATAAACATTTCTTGTGCATATAACATTGATTAAATGATGTAAATGCTAACAAGATGATGAATATAAACTGACCAAAGACTGGCCCACAGTTTCAATGTATATTCCTACAAAGGTTAAAATTCCATGTGAGGTTGTCTCTTTTCAAACTTCAAAATAGAAGAAGCAAAAATAAAAAACCCTATTTCTATAGACTCTTTTGAATCCAAAATGAATCAAGTGAAATTATTTTCCCATAGCAACAATCATGGTAGGGTGAGCATATTGAAGATAGTTGATTCCAAATGAGAGAGAGGAGAAAACAATGTTTTTGCCGTTGTATCATTCACTGTATCTTCGTCCTTTTGGGTATAACAATTCCCATACATATTGCTTCAACTTACAAAGCGCATATTTCAACTGGTTTAGTGAAAAATATTCTTTTTTACTTATAAAAGGACAAATAATAACTGATGATATGAAAATCTAGAGAATTTAAGTTTTTCTAAACATTCACTCTATATATTATGTCTGTAATATTTGCATTTTCTTCTCATCTTCTCTAAATAAATTGTGGCTTTTGGTAGAAGACTATAATCAGAAGAAGTTAGAAATACTGATCTCTAGTTTCCTTCAATGTGAAGTGAGTTTCTTCTGCCAATTCTGAATCCCTAAAAATGTAATGTGATGGTTTGGTTCAGTCCTCTCTCCTTGCACAATCAATGTAATAATAACTGGAAAATATATTCTAAATATTTGGCCATTCCATTTGTATGGAATTCATTGATCATGAAGAAAAGGATGACTGCTTCTTTGTAAAAGACAAATGCTATTAAGAAATAGAGAAGAAACAATGTTTTATTTATATTTTTTTCAATTTATTTATTTTTATTGTGAAACTACCATGCAGAGGGGTTACAGTTACATGGACAAGGTAATGAGTACATTTCTTATCAAGCATTGTTGCCTCCTCCTTTGTTTCCCCTACCATCCCTTCCCATCCTCCCCCCACTTCCTCCCTTTTCCCAGCACCGCCCCCCCAAAGTTGTAAAGTTTGTTTTTCAACAAAACGTCTTGTACATCTTATTGTTGCAATAGGTCGACCTGTATCCCTATTTAAACAATTTATTTTTTCCCTTCGCCTCCACAAATTATACCAACATCAAATACAGTGAAAACAGGGGATAACAATGTCAATAGTAGATGTTATTTGCCCAATGAAAAGACCTTATGTGGTTCTGTAGTAGCATTCCTTCCTAAAAGCAGATCAAATTCATTACAAATAACAAATACTATGTCTGATCATCCCATATGCAAGATGAATAGACTCAGATATCTAGTACCTAAACATCTCTTCCTTTATTCATCATTAGTGTCGTTAGGCAAGTCTTAACATGGTTTTAAATGGTACCAAATCTTTGTCTTGCTGTTATTCGGCAATTATATTTTGTATCTCAGAGCTTTGTGTTTTACAAGTAATGTTAAAATTCCAAGAGGTTTATTTTTGTTCCTAAAGGTTCTCCTTTTCTAAAGTCAATGAGTCTATTATTTATTTCTTTAAATGAGTTTATGCTTGTAATAAAATATAGAAGTAGAAGTCTAAATTGTCATGACAAGCCCTTAGGAACACCTAAATCAGTTGTGAAATAGCCAGATTTATTTTCTTTGCAATATTGAAAATAAGGTTTGCATGCTTTCTAGTAAAGCCATAGAGATGAAGGAAAGAAACAATCTCATTCTCTATTAGGGTTCCTTTGTTTTAAAATAACTCTCAATTCTTTAAGATAATTCATTTAATCAGTGTGCCAAAGACAACATGTCACACAGTTCTGAGATTACATTAAACAGATAATCAATAGGTTCAGACAATAAAATAGAATGTTTTCAGCTTTATTAAACTTCAGGGACATGTGGAAAGCATTTGGGAAGTAAAATAGCATTAAAAGTCAGTTAATCTAACTATTGTTGCAAAGTGCATGTGAACCACTGCCTAGCATGGGGTTTCTTGTGGTTACTGAGGACAAATGAGGTTGAAAACTAGTTACAAAAACAAATAAGTCACTGCAACATTTAACTCAGCAATTTTCAGAGATGAATTAATTCCATTTTTAGCAACATAATAATTTTTATATTTTAAAATTTTAGGCAATGTTTATTTTCATCATATTTATTAACTATAAAACAAGGAATATATAATATAAAAATATATAAAATATGTAAATATATACATAATATATAAATATATGTAATATAGATAAAGTGTATAAAATGTATAGATATATATTTATATACATTATATATATATTTGGGGACACACACACAGACACACACACATACACAGGTAGGTTTTTGATGATTCCTAACTATTAGAACTCACATCTTTGTAAAATCCACACCCTTGGTTGCAGACCTGGCCTCATTATATATTTCTAGGCAACCAAATATGAGAAAGATGATGAAAGGTCACTTCTATGACTAGTTTATGAAAACAGAGTTTTTCCTTCATTAAAAGATTATGTGGCTTGTTTAGTGATGCAAGCTGTCATAATAGAGAGGGTCAGGTAACAAGGAATCCAAGATAATCTTCACCAATAGTCACTAAGGAACTGAAGCCCCAGTCCAGCAGTCCTTAAGGAAAGGGAGGTGTATCACTACATGAGTAAGTTTGAAAATCAATCTTTCCTCAGATAAACCTTAGGATGAGCCTATAGTTCTAGCAAATGCCTTGGTTGCAGATTGTCATTAGCCCCCAAACAACACTTTCAACAAAACTATGCCCAGATTCTCGATGTACAGAACCTGTAACAATAAATATGTTGCTTTAAATTTTTGAAATTTTGTTTAAATTATAATAGCAATAGAAAACAACAATTTATAGCAGCAATAGACCATATAACCACAAACCTGGTATTTAATATGGGGTTTTCCCACAATGTATACAAACTCGCAACTTTCAAATCTTAAGAACATAATCTTAGAAATAAATACAAGTTGAATTCCATGGCAAAAGAAAAAAATGGATTCTACTAAATATTACCTAAGTACTTGAAAATTATTTTGAACAATATGCTTTTTAAATGTTTTTTTTTAATATGAGACATAGCCTATTTATTTTGGTTTTCATAGAATCTTTTGGTTCCTTTTTTTTCCTACTGAAATGATTTGTCAGTTTATAAGTACCAAGATTAGATTGATGCACCTAAACCAACATTGGCTACAATGTAAGAAGCGGGAGAAACTTCTGTCCACTGATATGTGCAAATATTCCACCTATTCTGGAACTCTTGCAGTCTATAAACAAGCATCATGCCAAGGGCATTGTTTGTAGGTCAAAAGCTAAAGATGTTTAACCAATCATTGTCATTTGTTTCAGTATACATACTCAGCTGTTGCTGGAAGTGATCACATAAATACATATTGATGTTAGGTCTAGATATAACAAGGCCTTTTGGACAAACATCAGAGTTTCTTGTTTATTTGTTTTTTGTCCATCGTGGGGCTTGTACTCTGGCCCTGGGTTCTGTCCCTCAGCTCTTCAGTTCAAGGCAATCACTCTACCACTTGAGCCATAGCACCACATCTGGTTTGCTGGTGGTTTATTGAAGATAAGAATCTCACAGACTTTCCTGCCAGGGCTGGCTTTGAACCGCGATTCCCAGATCTCAGCCTCCTGAGTAGCTAGGATTACAAGTATGAGCCACAGGCACCCGGCAGTGTTTTCATTCTTTCAGGAACAATATTAACTTTCAAACAGACTATAATGTGAGTTCATTGACTTTTTCATTATAGAACATCTTACTCTTTCTTGAAATATTAAAAACTGGATATCAGTACCTTTATTATCTCCTTTAAAACAGAGGGAAGCAATAATAATAGTTAATATTCTGTTATGCTGTTCTGTACAAATTCACAATAAGGTCAAATGCTGAAAAGCAAAGGAAAACTCAAGGACACACCACATATGGCTGTGTTTTCTAGCTAGTTTGGTAAAACTGTTTTTTCTTAGGATTTATTACCGAACTGAGGCAGTTTTTAACTGAGATGTGTTGAGGATATTAAATGAAGGCTTGTAGAATTCAAGAACATAGGACAAGCACATGCAAAGTGGTGAAGTTAGCATGAGTAGCACCATATTGATACCAGGAGCAGAAATATGAATCAAGTCAGTGGCTTTTGTTGAGTTGGTAGAACGACTAGTACATTGCAAATAACAGTTCAAGTATAATTTCTCTCAACATAGCACTACTCCTAGAAATCTCTATGGAAATTACAGGTCTACTGACTTGGGAGTGACCTTGGGAAGGTAATAAATGAAAAACAGGCTAGTAGCTGATACTCCTATTAGTTCCAGTGACAAACACTCAAAGCAGGGTATTTTAGAGTCATCTCTTCTATATATACTACAATCATTCAAGTTCAAACCTGGGTAAGGAAGAGGTAGAGAAATCTTAGGTGTGAAATGGTCAAACCAATAACCAATGAGAAATTGAAAATGTACAGTGAAAACAAATTTTAAAGTGTGGAATTAGGAAGAAATTTCAAATGACAATGAAATAAAAGAACAAATGCAGGTTAAAACTTATTAGCTTTACACACACACACACACGCATGCACACGCACGCACACACACACATACACACACAGAGAAATGATGTATATGGAAAGTGATCTGTACAACTAAATATAACTTCTCACAACCATCCTATCGTGTTTACATTTTTCCTCATCTGAATACTGTAGTGCATTTACTGCTATTTAAAACACATTCATGTTTCAAAATTGTTATATGTCATATTCTAAAAATAGAAGTAATGTGCCATTTTCATTAACCTCTTATTTGGAAACCTGTGATAATTTCATCTCTTATTTTTCTCTCTCTTTGGAACTGATGATGAATCTGAAATCGATTTACAGATTCTGTTATCTGTAGAAGAAAGCAACAAAATACTGTTAGCATACCTAATGAGTTAAATAGTGTTAGGTGTATGACTTAGATACCCAAATATCCTAATAGGATATATTATTTCATCCATCTCCAACATTATCTTATGGTGACAAAAATCAGATTTTTTAACCCAGTAGCACAGAAGGTTTTTGTTTTATTGTACTGTTTGCAGTTCTTTTTATTATTAATTTTCTCTTCTGTTTTTTCCCCTTTGTTGCTGTTTTTTATTTCTTTGTCCTGTATATAAGGTTATCTGATTTGTGGAGTGGAATGGGGAGCACATAAATGGTGGGACAAAGGGTGAACCAATTCATTGGTGATACTAAACACCATGTTGGAAATGAAGTATACAATGTGTGAGGAATGGAGGTTTGGAGGGGGGAAAACTGGGAGAAATTGAGGGAGGGGATGACACTCTTCAAAAAGAAATGTACTTACTACCTGACTTACCACACTTACAATATTTTTTTAAAGAAGGCATCACTTAGGTGAACATTTTGCTCAGACTTTTCCACAGTTTTCATCACATTAGTAATCTTTCAAGAAGCATTTACTTTGCCACTCAACTATTTTTCTTTTTTTAATTCTTACTGATTTCTTAACATTTTATATAAATAAGAGTATGGAGTGACTGTCAGAGAAGTGCAGGTCTAAATCTTAAAGATAGAGGCTTACTTACATTATTATATTTTATTCCCAAGTAACTCTACAACATCCCTCTAAGGCTCTTGAATTGTATTTCTCTTTCTGGTATAAGTTAATCTTCATGGCATTCCAGTAAGCACCTAGCATGGAATGACAGGCTCACATTCATAATCCTACTTTCTGGTAACTCAGCAGAGCCACAGGCCAAAATTCTCTCCCCAGAGATCAATGGGCCCAGACCCAAGACAGCTCAGGAGATCAATTGTAATAAAGCTACTATTTCTTTTTTTTTAGAGCCATTTATTCTTAAATAAGGGTAAGTTTGAAGAAACACCTTTGGTGTCTAATATATATAACTGCCTAACTCTTTTCAGTTTTTCTAGACAGTATATACTAGAGGTTGAAAGAGAACAAAGTAGGAAAATTGCAAAAAATGGCTTTGATCAATTACTACTGAGTGGACATATGGTTGAATGAATGATTGGAAAGTATAGCTAAAAATGATCACCTAATGAAAATGTGCAGTGAGTAAAAATACAAAAAATACAAAATTACAAAAAATAAGCCATTCTACAAATACCTTATAAGTCAATAGAAAGAAGCTCAGTAAAAAAAAATTGAAGTATGCACTGGTATTCCTATTATAATTATATTCCATAATCATCAACTGTATTGGAAAGCATAGCTGTCTACTGCCAAAAACAAGTCTCCATTAATTTGATGCCCTGTTCAAGATTTTTCTGTAATCCTAAACACTGGGCAGATATACTCTTCTATGCCAGGAAGAGATTAAAAATAGTACTTTCAAAGAACAGTAGGAATTGTTTTATATCTTTTTCTTTCATGAAGCACATTCTGATATGAGGATTATTTAGAAACCAATAGTAGCCTCAAAATGCCAACCTCTCAATAGCCTCATTACTAGAAATGTCAAAGGAAGCTGAAGAGAATCTTCTGACATCTCTAGCAACTGAGGTAGATGATACCAGACATAGGCTGTGAAAAAGATGTAAGAAATAGATTAAAGCTAATGTTATGCTATTTAAATTGTGATAATTTTCCTATGAGTATTTTATAATAAAAAGAACTAGCTTAATGATACATCTCAGTCTTGTGTAAAGAACATATTTCACAAAAGATTTTTGGCTTTGTGTATGCAAAGTAATGTTGAGGTTCAATCACATAAGTGGGTTTTGTACAAGATATGCTCACTATACTATCCTGTTCCATTTGTGGTTGTAAATCTGAGAAGATGGGGTATGGCAGTTTATAATATCTCTCTCTCTTCTGTCTCTCTGTCTCTCTGTGCCTCTGTCTCTCTGTCTCTGTCTGTCTGTCTGTCTCTCTCTCTCTCACACACAAACACACACATACACACACAGTAGAGGACTTAAATATTCTCTTGTATTATTAGATCAAGATTAATGGCTATTAATAAGCATGTCCCTAAATTTCATGACTGAATGCATTGTATCCACATATTGGCTAGAACGTTGAGAAATCTTTACCATTTCATATCACACTAGAGGTCCACATCAGTGATGATATGTATTTATTGGTAATAGGTTTAGTTCACATTGATTCAGTGACTCCTATGTGTCAGTCCAATTAGATCTTTGGAATGCAAAACTAAAATATGACCTCTTTTGTGTCTCCTAAAGAGATGTTGTAGCTTTATGAACAGTCTGCCTTAATTTCAAGTTTTAATCATTTCTTTTCTCCTCTCTGATAACTTCTTTCTTCATAGGTTAGCAATTTTTGATAAAAATGAAAGTTTAATGAATCAATATACAACATAAATAAAACTACATTGGCACCCAGAAATTCAAAATTCCTTTATGAAGTTTCTTTTTGTGCACTATGATATTTTATTGATGCTAATGCAGCCCATATAAAAGGGGATATAAAAATGACCTTTACAATGTTACTTTCCTTTATACTGAAAGGTGCATTTAGCCTTTCTTGTTTCCATTTTTCTTTCCTGGTATTCAACTCACAATATTAGAATTTTGGGCAAATCCAGTGGATTAGATAAAGAAAATTATAACTTTAAAAATGATTATTTATACTCTAAAAAATGCTTTTATCTGGGAAATGGAAGCATGCAACTACTTCTTGATTACTACTCATCCATCAACAATAAATAAAATGCATACTCTTGATTTAGAAAACATGGAATTACTAAAGGTGGAAAAATCACAATTCTATTACAAAATGTTGTGTCTTTTTCAGAATCTGATTTTTTAAAAATGAATAGAAAGAAAATGAAATATTAATGTGTCTAGAACACCATTTGAGGTTTGATGCTACACTCTGGGTATTCAATTTAGGTGGGGAGTTGTGCCTTGCCTATCTATTGCAAGAGCAAAATATTTTCAGAGAATTAAATTTAAATCTTTAAAAACCATTCCTTCTGGGCAGTTAAACACAAGGACTCTGTCCCAGTAAGAAGGACTTATTTAAGGCACTGTGGTCCAGCATGGGAAGATGGGAGAAGTAGCAACTTGAGGAAGCCTTCTGCATAAGCAATAGAAGCAACAGAAATGATTGCTGCTTGTAGGTAGTACTGGTCCTCTCTACATATACCTATAATTATATAAACGCAAATGAACACACACATCCTTATGAAGATGGGTTATGTGATAATAAAAGCCACCAATATTTAAAGCAATGGCTCATCTTATTTTTTAATATCTGAGCAGTACATCTTTACAATCGAGGAAATGCTCAAAGAATAACGGAGATATATTTATATACATTGATGTCTAATTCTTTACATTTCAGATTACCTTCTTCACAAATCCACGGTAACTGCAAAGGGCAAAGAGTAACTTTGGAGTTCAGCAAGTAACATGCTACTCAATTGAGCAGAGTGAACATTATCAATAAAGAAGCAAGACAAAATTATGGAAGTTTGGCACATTTAATTGTCTTCCTTATAGTTTGATACTTTTAAGATATATATTTACTTATTAAAGTAAAGACTGGCATTAAAAATTCAAGGAAGAAAAACTAGTTTTATAATCCTTTTATACAAAATTTAAAATCTTTCAGCAAATAGTTTCAGGGAGACTAAGAATTGCATTCCTATGGAGCTTTCCATGGTACTGACTACTACTCTGAATCGCAAGTCTCTTTAAAGTTGGAGGCCTTTTTCCATAATGATTTCCATTCCTACATAAACCCTGTTCTGTTGACTTTCACTGTAACATCAGTGACCTAGACTGATCCATTTTCTCCAATTTCACAATGAAACATACAAGACAGCAAACGTCAATGACTTTAACACCTTAGATTTTTTTATTTAAATTTTATTGTAAAGGTGATGTACAGAAGGGTTACAGTTACATACCTAAGGTAATGAATACATTTTTTTCTAAACAGTGTTACCCCTCCCTGATTTTCTCCCATTTCCTCCCCAACTACTCTTCCCCCTAGTTGTAAAGTTCATTTTCAACTTAGTGTCTTGTGGAGCACATGGGCAGCAAAGATGGCTCTGGGAGGGGGTTGAGTGGGCAGAGCCTAATTTACTGTAGAGCACGTGGCCAGCCAAGATGGCTCTGGGAGGGAATAGGGTGGGCAGACCCCAATTGATCTTCTGATCAGTACCTAACCAGCCCGTGAAGGCTCTGGTGAATGATAGGGTGTGACCTTGACAGTGATTGGTTCCTCTTCCTCCCTTACCATACCACCCACCCTTTTCGTCTTTAAAAGAGGCTGCTGCTCTCCGTTAAAAAACGAGTTTTCTACCTGCTGGATTTGGCTCTCTGCTGTGTCTGATTGTCTCCTGGGCTGAGGGAGGCTAGAGAAAGGGTGAGCGCAGACTTACCTTTCCTCGGACCCCGTCTTTTGTGGGACTGTCTTTTGTGGGACTGTCTTTTGTGGGACTGAGGAAGACCCAACATCGTCTAGAGAGTATTACTGTTGAATTAATTCACCCTTTATCCCACTTTTTTTGTGATTCCCCTTCTCTTCCCCAAATCAGATAAATATATATACAAGATAAAGGGTACAGAAAACAAAAACAGTAACAACAACAGGGAATAAACCAAAGTGGGGGGAAAGGAAGAAATAACTGAAATAGTGCAATAGAAAAAAAAAAAAAAACCTTGTTTCTATTTGTTATCTGTCTATAAATTTACAAGTTAATCTCATGGATAGTAAAAGACAAATAATTACATTTGGACATGATTAATTAAGCAGCAATCTAATGCATCTCACAGTGAGAACAAAGGGTGATATTCTTAGGAGAGGATCACAACTTAGACTTTTTTTAATCCTCTCTTTGACTCAAAATAGTAACCAAAATTGTATGCATTGAGGTTGACTAGTTTAACAATTGGGGGTTTATAAAGATTATTCCTGATTTCAACTCTCTTCTATATACTATGTGAATATTGGCTACTTGATGTTTTAATTACTCAGTTGTAAAAAATAAGTAACTGATTTTATTTGCCTATATAAATTTAAAAATCAAATAATTGGTTTTGTTCAAAGTAGAAAAAATATCATACATGAATTTGACATTATAAGCAATATTAAAAACTATATTTAGATATATATTATGTTAAGGCTGTGAAGTCTACTATAGAAATATCAAACCATATGCCATGATGCATCTTTTTGGCATGTATAGAAAAAAATCCAGACTCTAATGATAAACACTACAATTGGGGGAAATTGCGAAGACTTGAGAGACTCTGTTTATTTTATTTTATTTTTCCAGGAAAAGGAGAGTTTACCTTCAAAGAGTTTTAATTCTTTCTGACATAATAAATGCCTTCATGGCAAAATTCAAACTTATTGTCAAAGGTCATCTAAGTAAAACTTGATTTGCTCAATAATTTTATTACTAATAGCACATGTCTTCACATAGACAAATAATGTTCAAAATTTTATCATACTCTTAACTAAGGTGTGATTTCTGAAAATGTAATGCATATAAAGTATCATGTACAAGTCTTATGGACATATTCTATGTGAGGATTTAATCCTTAGGGGAAAAAATTGTACTCAGTGTCATAATAGGAAAAAATATTATGGGAAATTAATGTGTAATTCTGATATTGGTCATATTCTATGCATTATGGATTATGTCTGGGTTTAATTAAAAATTTAAGTGAGAAAGGAAGATTTTATAAGGCAGACATTCTCTATGACCATGACAAAGCAAATGTCTTTGATGCTTAGGATTTCTTCTGCTCCAAAGTGTTTTGTGGATGTTAAGATTTTGTATCTGTGCTTTGTGTTGTACTTATAAATTGCTTATATTTTAAAAATGTATATCAGATGATACTATTTAAATCTTATTATTACTGAAGGTGTTATGTCAGGGTGCTTTTAGTAAGTTTACAGAGATGTAAATTTGCTTTAAAATGTTTAAATAGCTATTAAAATTATAAAACTATAGAATTCTAAAATAAGGTATAAATAAATATAAAAAATTAGTAAAATAAGCAGCCATGTATCTACTCCCTTAAAAAGGACATCATCAATTAATATGAAGATTCATGCATTTTACCTGTATTGTATTTCTTCCTTAATCACTTTCTCAAAAATACACTGTCCAAAACACAATTTTGGATTTTGTTTGCAATATTAAATACAATTAAGTTTATATGTTAATAAGTGGAAAATATTTACTATGATAGTATGTAATTATATTAAAGAAAACATGCATATGTATATATGTGCGTATTTGTATTTATATGAATATATATATACTTATACATGTAAGTACATATGTATACTTACAAATGTATGTGCACTTTCACAATATATTCTGTGATTACTCCAAAATATCTTTCTGCAAAAAATAGATTGTTATCCAACAATCAGTAATTCATTCATTTATAATTTGATCAAATATTCAATTTATCTATTCATATGTAATTGCTTTTATGGTGATTTTCAGATTTTTTTCTATTATACATAATAAATAGAATGGGAGATAATTGTCTGTACTTTTCTTGTTTAATATGTGAAAGTGTATCTTTAATATATGCAATTACAGAAAATGATGGTTTCTAAGGCTTAGTTTAACTATTTTCCAAAATTTAGATTTGTTTTTTCGAAGTGTTTTCAGAAACCAATTTTAACTACAAACCAAAAGGGTGTAAGTCTTCACAAAGTTGACAGCATTTGGTTTTGTCAGATTATTAAATTTTGTCAATCTGGATGTGAATTGCCATCTCATTATGTTTTTAATTTACATTTAATTTGCATTTCTCTGAGGAGCTGCCAAGCAGAAGTCACAGACTTGGAAGAGGCAACAGACACAGCTGCGGCTGGAGTAAAACCTCAATGTAGAAAGAAAGTTAAAACATCCTAGACTCTTCACTCCTCACAGCCTCCAGCCTTCTATGTGTCTTTCATTGGAAAATACTACTTGGACATCTGGAATAAAGTCAGCATGTATAACCACCTGAAACTCAATGCTGAGCAGCAAAAGGAGATAAACTTGAATTGAAAAATGAAAATAGTTAACTTTATTATATCTAAATTGTTTGTTTTTTATATATTTTTTATTGTGAAAATACTGTACAGAGGGGTTACAATTACATGGACAAGATAATGAGTACATTTCTTATCAAGCATTGTAGCCTCCTCCTTTGTTTCCCCATCCCATCCCTTCCCATTCTCCCCCCCACCCAGCACCCTCCACCAAATCATCCTTCCCCTTTTCCCCCTCTCACCAAAGTTATAAAGTTCGTTTTACGACATAACGAATTGAACATCTCATTGTTGCAATGGGTCCACCTATAACCCTATTTAAAGGATTTGCTTTTTCCCTTCCCCTCCACAAATTATACCAACAGAAAACAGGTTATACCCTGGGGGAGGGACATACAAAGCAACAAAGAAATCATCTTATGAATATGTTAGAAACAATTGCATGAAAGAAAAATACATTTGAATACAGATCTTAGGGTTCATTTTCCTAATATCAACTTATCTGAACTTTTCTGCTTGACTCAGACATATACTAGCTATTGCAAATAAGGGAAACCATGGGACCTATGTTTCTTTGGGCCTGGCTTACTTCACTTAATATAATTTTTTCCAACCTCATTCTTCAAGGAAATAGAAGAGGCAACCCAAAAATTCATATGGAACAATAAAAGACACCAAACAGCAAAAACAATCCTCAACAGAAAGAAGAGTGCTGGAGGAATATCAATACCAAATTTCAAACTCTACTACAAAGCCATAGTAATCAAAACAGCTGGGTATTGGCACAAAAACAGACCTCAGGATCAATGGAATAGAATTGAAAACCCAGAAATGAACCTACAGACCTATAGCCATCTAATCTTCAATAAGGGAGCTAAAAAAAATAGAATGGAAGAAAGACAGCCTCTTCAGTAAATGGTGCTGGCAAAATTGGTTAACTACTTGTAGAAAACTAAAGATAGATCCTTATATATCATCCTGCACCAGAATCAATTTCAAATGGATCAAAGACCTCGGAGTAAAAGCAGACACTCTGAGAACTACAGGATGGAATAGGAGAGACCCTAGGTCTCCTTGCCGCAGGCCGAAATTTTCTTAATAGAGACCCAGAAACACAACAAATCAAAGAAAGGTTGGACAAATGGGATTGCATGAAGTTGCAGAGCTTCTGCATGGCAAAGGACATAGCTAGCAAGATCAATAGAAAGCCCACGGATTGGGAGAAAATCTTCACTAGCCATAAAACAGACAAGGATCTCATATCTAAAATATACCTAGAACTCAAAAAATTATATCCCCCAACAGCAAATCTTCAAAGAAACATCTGCCCAATAAATAAGTGGGCTAAAGACTTAAAGAGAAACTTCTCTGAAGAAGAAAGAAGGATGGCCAATAGACACATGAAGAAATGTTCAACCTCCCTAGCCATAAAAGAAATGCAAATCAAAACAACATTGAGATACCACCTTACCTCACCTAGAATGGCTATAATCAAGAACTCTAATAACAACAGATGCTGGAGGGGATGTGGACAGAAGGGAACCTTACTGCATTGTTGGTGGGAGTGTAAACTTGTTCAACCACTTTGGAAAGCAGTATGGAGGTTCCTCAAAAGACTCCACATAGAGCTCCCCTATGACCCAGCAATCCCACTTTGGGGCATTTACCCAAATGATCACAAACAAGACCACACTAAAGCTACCAGCACGACTATGTTTATTGCAGCATTATGGAACCAACCCAGATGCCCCTCAGTAGATGAATGGGTCAAGAAAATGCGATATATATACACAATGGAATTCTATGCCTCCATCAGAAAGAATGACATTGCCCCATTTGTTAGGAAATGGAAAGACTTGGAAAAAAATTATATTAAGTGAACTAAATTGTTAATTGAACAACGAAAAGAACACTTCTACTCTGTTTATATATTTTGCTAATATTTTACATTAGAGAAAACTTAGAACACAATCAGGTGCCAGTAGCTTACACCTTTAAACCTAGGAGGCAGAGATTTTAAGGCTCACATTTTGAAGCCTGTTCTGTCAGGAAAGTTCTTGCTACTCTTCTCTGCAATTAACCACGGGAAAACTAGAAGTGGAGCTGTGAGCTCAAAGCACTAGCCTTGACCCCATAACAGAAAGAAAGAAAGAAAGAAAGAAAAAAAGAAAGAAAGAAAGAAAGAAAGAATCTTTTAATTAAGAAATAACAATAAACATAAAACATGTGAATCAATTAATCATCATGACTCACATATCTTTTACATTGTTCTGTCGTGATTTTAGAATTAAATTAGTAAATATAGTTGGACGTTTTAAAGAAAAATTAGTTAGAGCTGAAAGTTGAGGTGCTTTATATAATTTTTCTGTCTTTCCTGGTTTGAATAAAATCTGGATTAATAAGGGTTTTTCACAGAACAAAGGATGGTGAATACATGTATCAATATCTATGCCTATATTGTATTCACACATACGTATATACAGAGATAATTGGATAAGTGCTATTCAAATTTGATATCTATTTGGTTCATTTTGCCAGTTATTAATTGGTTTATATTCTCTTTATGTTTTTAATCTTTTTTTTAGTCCTTTATATATATTGAATACCAATTCCCTTTTGGGTGAATAGCTGGCAAATATTTTCTCTCATTCTTTAGGCCATCACACCACATTTATAAATTTGAAAGAATTGCATTTTTCAGTTTTTGTAATTATTTTTTGATCTATTGGATTCCTATGCAGGAAGTCATTGCTGATGCCTAAATCTTGAAATGTTTCCCTTACTATTTCTCTTGTATTTTCTGTTTAAAGTCTCACATTAAGATTTTTGTTTCATTTTTTAATTGATTTTTTACGGAGGCTTGAGAAACTAGTTTTTTTTTTGTTATTTACATGTGGATATTCAGTTTTGCCAGCACCATTTTAAAAGAGGCTGTCACTCATCTAATATATTTTTGTACATTTATCGAGAACTATGTTGTTAATGCTGTCTTGATTTATTTCTTCTATTCCAATAGCTTGTGTCGGTTTTTGGTGACAGTGCCACACTGTTTTGTTACCTTGCCTGTTTGTTATAGTTTGAAATTAGATATTGTGTTATATGCCGCATTGATATATTTATTGAGGATTGCTATCAATTTTTAGTATTTTATTTAAGTTAATTATCACATGAATTTTACAACTGTATGTCTACTTCTGAAGAATGTTATTGGAACGTTAGATTATTTGGTAATATGGTCATTGTATTAATATAATTTCTGTGGATCTATAAACACGAGGGGTGTTTTTCTTTTTCTTCCAATGTTTTCAGTTTATTTCCTCAGTGTGTACTATTTTGTTGGATAAGCTAATCTATTTTAATATGATCCATTTCCTAATTTATTTCTAAGCATGTTCAGAATTAATATCTAAAAAGCTACTATGTTAACAATAGTGTAGAGTTAATATACAGAGAGGTTACAGTTACACAATTCAAATAATGAGTACATTTACTTTTGAACAGTGTTAACTCTCCCTCATGTTCTCCAAGTTTTTCCTCTCCCAAGTCCCCTCCCTCCCAAGTTGTAAAGTTCATTTCCAATATAGTATCTAGTGGGTTTCACTATTGAATTCGTTCACCTTTCATCATACTGTTTCTGTACTTTCCCTCCACCTCCCCAAATCAGGTAAACATATACAAGACAAAGGGTACAGAAATCAAAAACAGTGACAGAAGAAATAAACAAAGAAAAAGGAAAGGAAAAGAAAGAAAGAGAAAAACAGAAAGAAAGAAAGAGAAAAAGAAAGACAGAAAGAGATCAAGAAAGAAAGAAAGACCAGTATAAGAAACCTCATACTTCCATTTCTAGGAGTTCATTTCAATAAACATCATTTTATATGATCGTATGCACGTGGCTTTGTAAAATAATCTTTAAGTAGTTGTAGAAAGAGTTGCCATTACAATGAGAAGTACAAGTTGTCATGTCCAAAACGAGCTTTACAACGTCGGTGGGGGGGGGGGAGAAGGGGGGGAAAGGAGAAGGATTGGGATTGGGGGGGAGGGGGGAGGCTGGGAAGGGATGTGAAGGGTAAACAAAGGAGGAGGCTGCAATGCTTGGTCAGAAATGTACGCATTATCCTGCCCATGTAATTGTAACTCCTCTGTACAGCATGTTCACAAATAAAATAAAATTTAAAAAAAAAAACCAAAAAAAGAAAGAAAGAGTTGCCATTTACCAAAGCAGTTTATGAATTCAATGCACTTAATCAATATCACCCCTTTCAATATTCTTGCCTCTACCTTCCAACCTACTCCTTCCCTTGATTTCTTCTTAATATATACCTTAGAAAATTGAGCAAGTAATTTATATTTGTTGATTTTGTATCCTACTGTTTGCAGAAATTGCTTACCACACCTATCAGTTTTCTGACAGTCTCTAGAGTATTTTAACTAGAGCAACATATCTGCAAGTGAAGATTATTTATATTTCTTTGAGTTCTTTCTCTTTCCCTATTACCTAAGAATTCAAGCAGTGTATTAAATAACTAGAAATAATTCAAGTAGCATATTCAAGATGAACAGAAAGAGTAGAATACTGTTCTCATTCCTGGTTATAGAGAAAACACTTTGAGATTTTTCCTATTCAATATTTTGTTAGTTATCAATGTGTCAAAAGTAGCTTTTGCTATTATATAAAAGGATTACCTGTTTGTAGTTTTTTCAGGGAATTATTTTTATCTCCAAGAGATATTGAAATTTCTCAAACACCTTTTCTTCATGAATTTTTCGTTAATTCTATTCAGTTCCTATGTTAATGCTGACTTTTGTGTATTGAACATGTTAAGGAATTAAACCAACTACATCAAGTTTATGATCATTTTTATTACTTTTGCACTATAAATATTACCCATTCTTTCAATATGATACCCATACCATACTACTTTTGAATTATTTATTATATTGTTTTCTCTCCTTAGCCTGCTAGACTTTTTTTTTTTTCTGGAAATACCCTATGCTTTAAATTCTTGGGAAATTTTGCAGCAGAGTAAGAACAGATAACAAGAATATGAACTCCATTACTGATCTAAACTTTATTGATACTAATGAATGGTACCTGATACTGTTCAATTAAGTTAATGACATATTTTTATTAATCACTGATTTCCTAAGTATTGAAATTGTTCCTACAGTTAAAAAATAAATGTGTTATAAAATATTTACAGAGAGGGTAGCTTATTCATATATTAAACAGTCCTATCATTCAGCAAAATGAATTATCTTGTTTAATAATAAAATTTAAAATTTTTATTGGATGAAAATTATTCAGTACTAAGAAAGGATTCAATACATAAATTTTTAAATGATTTCAGAATATTTGTAAACTTGGTCAATTGTAGTCAAATGTCAGGTTTGATATTTGAGATTTTGTTTTACACTTCATGTATAGAAATATATGAGTGCTGAGGGAATGTACTCTGGAAATTAAACCATTTTCCTACCTGCTACAAGTTGCTGTAGAACCAAAGTAGGGTTCTTCAGACTAGAGCCTCTTCCCCAGTAACTCCACTTTATTCCATACCCAGGGAGGAAGATATTGCAAACAAAATACATTTATTAAGACCACCTACGGTCTACCTAAACAGGAGAGACTGAATGAAGATAAAAATGAACAGTGTTGAAATCATGATCAGCATCATTTCTTGCCACTAGCGGACATGAAACATGCTACTTAGTTACTTTCAGCTGGATTTTTCTTAGAACTTGGTGATGAAGGGTAAGTAAATAATTTTTAGATATATCTTTAAACCCTAAACTATCACCATTTCTTTATTTTTAGTTTTAATGTTGTACGTGTTTTCATTGGTCAAGTTTTAGTCCACACTTGAAACCAAATAAATGTTTCTGCTTCTGAAAAAATGTCTAGGAAAAGATGTTTTCAGAAAATTTAGAAAATATTTACCGTGTATCAAGTACCAGCTTTTTGTCGGTTATGGGGCTTGGGCTCTGGGCACACTGTTCCTCAGCTCTTTAGCTCAAAACTAGTGCTCTACCATTTGAGCCACAACTCCACTTCCAGTTTTCTGAATGGTTTGTTGGAGTTAAGACTCTCACGACTTTTTCTGCCCGGGCTGGCTTTGAACCATGATTCTCAGATCTCAGCCTCCTGAATAGCTAGGATTACAAGCATGAGCCTCAGGCGCCCAACTAGTCAAGTACCAGCTTTTTACAATTAATGCTTGAGTTACATCAAATGCATTAATCCTCCTCTTAAAATAGTCTTGGTACAAAGTAACAGAGCAAAATGTAGTATAATAAATGCAATAATTCTAAAGTTACAGAATGTGTACCATAGAATAACATTTATCATGACCAATTCATTGAGGAAAATATGCAAAAAGACAAGTACATACCTTAATACTTTTTAGTTTTTATATTCTACATATTCATAAGATGTTCTTAAAAATATAGCCAAACTACAAACTATTTAGACTTAAGTGGGTTTGTAAGTCAACTAAGTATCTCACTATAATTCTTAAATTATAAAACAATAATTATATGGAAATCATAACTTTGAATATCTTTTGATAAATGTGTCTTAGTTCATAAAAAACTAATATAGTGAATAATACAGAAACAGAGATACATAATTAAAGAAGTTGTACAATATGGAAGAAGTTTATTTTCAAGCGTTCTTTTCACTGTTACATATGCCCTGTTCAAAAAAAAAGAAAAAGAAAAAGAAAGAAAAAAAATAAAAGCTTGCAGCAAAAGAATTATACGCATTAAAAAAATTGTACTGGTAGGATAGAAGCTATTAGATCATAATGTCCATAATTTTGTGAACATAGAAATGTTTCATATACCATTACCTACTTCTTTGTCTGGTCTACCTGAGTGGCTAAAGCAAAAGGGCTTTTACTATGTCCCTTAGGAAACAATTCTTCCACCTAATAGACCTAACTATGCTGCCTTTTCTCTCATAGTCACTCACAAATTTCCCATACTCAATTTGATCCCATTACTTATAGTTATTTTCTCTTGACTAACCTGAAATTTGTTTCTTCCTCCTCCTGCTCCCCACTTTTTTTGCCCTACATATGCTTTCAAATGCTTTAATTTCCCATTAGTCTTTTCACCCAATTAAATGGATACTATCTTTTCCTCTCTGCCCATTAATCATTTCATTTTGACCCTTAATCATTTTTATTGTTCTTTCCTGATGTTTCATTGGTTCATATTCTTCTTTTCATTTTGGAAAATCTACATTTCTCCTCTATCTTGTGGGCAATTTTGTAAGACATTTAACTGGCCTTATTTTGTCCAGTCTAATCTTCCTTCCCAGAGCTCATTCTTTTATGTCATACTCCTTAACACTTATGCCTAGGTTTCACATTTTTAATTATATAATTACCCATATACTCTGTAGGATTTCTTCACTGATGGTGCATTTTTCATAAGTTTTTTTCATAATAGAATGAACTGCTTTTATTCCTTTCATGCCCCCTAGCTCATGTTGAACATTCACACACACACACACACACACACAGTTAATTTTACTTAATTAATTTACTTAATTTTAAGCTGGACAGACAATTATCTTACATATGCTCTAGTAAAAATATCATCGTATATGTTGAAGAATAGAGCAGATTTGCCTGTGTAAATTCTGTCTGCACCACTAATCACCTCTCTAAATATACTTAGGTTTTCCAATTTACAACAATTTCAATGAAAGCTTAAACATACTTGGCCACAATATGTATTATTGCACATATGATCGATCATTGCTACTTTAAAATTAGAGATCCATTTCATTTGATGGAGATTATTTCCACATGAAACACAAATCTTTGTAAATATCCTGAAAACAAAACTCAACAAAGTCATTACATCTAATCAGATAAAACATTTTAGCTATCAGAGGAGAGCTCAGAGTTTATAAGGATAAAGAGATATACAGTGATAGATTAATGTAGGCTGAGAGGCAACATAGACCCAGAAATATCCTCGCACAAAAAGAAAAGATCATGGCCCTGGGTGTACTTTTTTGATAGAGGAAGCCTAAACTGCCCATAAATAAGGACAGGTTTGAAGAGGGGTGGAGGCTGAGCAGAGTGCTGAAAAGATGTCTAAACAAAAAATGTCTACTTGCCTTTAGCATATGCTTTGCTTAAATAAATAATTTGCCATTTTCTAGAGGCTCAGAAATTTCTATACATTTGTACAAGGAAAAATATCAAAGAACCTAGAACCTGAATCCTTGTGTGTGTGTGTGTGTGTGTGTGTGTGTGTGTGTGTGTGTGTTTCTATGATTTAACTTCCATATTCAGTAAGTGATAACCTTCTGACTATAAATGGTCTAAGTGCCAGAAAGCTCAATCTGAAACAGAATGAAATATAAACTGTATCCTTTCTGATTCACATAATGAAATGGAACTCTGATTTTTCCTGTGGTGTTACAGCAACTCATTCTACATAAAATGGAAATCTTACTATGGAAAACCACGAACTGGATAGAAGAAATATTTACAATCATGGAATTTTAAGAAAGTAATTTACTTTTAGTGATCAATGATTTATTTCTGCAACCACACAAATGAGAGATAATGTGACTCGGTATATTTGATTCAAAATACTGTAACTGAATTGTACAATTACCACACAACTATAGAGTCTTAATTTTATTTATATTCTGAAAAGTTAGTTTTCAAAATTCAATAAGCAATTCCATATTCCTAAGATTTATAATAATGGTAAGAGAAATCCAAGATTTCATGTTTATATATCTTCTTTATAGATAAATAGTTTCTATACCAAAGAAAAGAGTAGTCTTCTGATGTTTGTACCTTCATACAATGTGGTTTTCAGGTTGTACTTGCCCATGAAGTGTTAATCAGGTTGTATTAGCCCATGAAGTATTAATCTCTGCATTGAACTGAAATTAATGACTGATTTCCAACTCACCCTGATGTACATCCTATTTTTGTGAGATATATGACCACATGACTTTGTATACATTTGTTCAAATTCTACTCAGTTTTCAATTAGTAATATATAAATATAAAACATTGAAAATGAAATATTTATTTAGCTGAATCTGCTAAAAATACATATAAAATTTTGTAACACAAGCAAAAGTAATTTGGGGATTATATTTTAAGAAGATTTGTCATATACTGGTTGAATGAGTTGCATGTATTTCTAGCACATCATTCTATTTTATCTTCTGGTTGCTTTAAAATTTGTTTTTAATTATTTACTCCTTATGTTATACTACCTCTACTACTTCATCTATCTTGAAGAGGCTTTCATTTTCTGAGTTTCATGGGACATTTAGTGAGTCTAATTGGTGCATATTTCTATAATTAGGTAAACTTGATATTCATAGCAATTATCAATTAGAATGGAAGTTAGTTTTATTTTTATATCTTAAGTCTGATTATATAAAACTTCTTGAATTTTAAGCAGATATTTAATATAGTCTGTAAAATTATTAAACTCAAGTTAGTTGATGTATCATGTCTCTACAGTTGATTCAATTTAATATAGTATTTCTGTAGCTCTTGTTTTATTTAAATTTTACAATACTACGTCTTGAACTCAGGATCATTGGCTCTTTTTGCTCTTGTTCTATTTTTATACTGGTTAATTAGAAATAGACTTTCATGTACTTTTCTGTCCAATTTGGTTTTAATCTTCTTAGTTCTCAGCCTTGTGGGTAACAGGAATTATAGTTGTAAGACACGGTTATCTAAGTAGGTAGTGTCCTTTTATTAAAGATTCCAAGTGAATTTTTCAAATACCTCAATTTGTCAAATGGTTCAAAAGGGAAATTAAGACTACACTTACATCATGAAATTTGTCTTTATAGCTATACAGATAAGACTTCAGAAACAAATATGATAACTCCATGCAGGATTATTTTGGATAATAGAATCAAGTTTTTCTACTCAAGAACTAATCAGATCCAACCCTGGTAATTTTCTGAGATCAGAGGAGATCTAGGGGACTTCCAGGAGACATTCATATATATTATGTATACACATACACATATGTATACATATATACATCTATATATACATATATGTATATATAGACTATATATACATATATACGGGAGATAGACAAAGCTAAATACCAATTATATTATTTATATGAATACTCTAACTTTGTCAAACTCAGAAGCAGAGTAAAAGTGAGATGGGAGTATGGAGAAACTGAAAAGATATAAAGAAAATGCTATCAAATTTCAGCCATGTCAAATAAAACAGTCCTAGAAATCTTCTATTCAGTATAACACTTAAGGTTAAAAATTCTATGGTATGTTTAGAAATTTCTTAAGAGAATATGCCTCCTGTTAAATTACTTTTATTACCAATTCAAATACACAGACAAGAGTAGTAAAGAAGTACAACAAGAAAAAGTGTTTAAGGTAATGGATTTATTTACCACACAGATAGTGTTGATGTTTTTTTATGTGTGTATACTTACCATTTGTATAAAACTTGTAAGTACAGCATTCAATATATCAATTTCCCATAATGTGCCTTTTAACTGATTCTATTTTCTTTAATTCCACACTAAGAATTCCTGTAATCTTCGGGTGCTTATCATGATAAAATTTTATTTCATCATTACCTTAATGTCTATATCTGCAGCTTTGTGCAATGTCTATGTAAACCCAAGCCTAATAATCTGGTAGTCACCATAAGAAACAAGACCAGTTACATGCTGCTTCTTTAAAAATTCTACCACAACCTTATGGATCATTCACACATGGTTGTGTAGCCTTCTTGAAAGGAGAAATCATAAAGAGGGGAAAGTGACATTTTTTTAAACCTTTCCAAATTCTCTTATTCAAGTATCTTTATTTTGTTACCTTCCATACAAAAGACATGCACTCATTACCTTAGTTATGTAACTGTAGTCCTTCTGTATTTAAAAAAAAATCTTCCACACAAGAAAGTAAACAACAGAGTTAAGAGACAGCCTAAAAATTACTAAGTACACAGGCATAAAGAAAGACAGTAATTCAGAAATTTAGTATTTTATAATTTGTGGAGGAGATGGGGAAAAACAAGTCGTTTAAGGATACAGGTGGCCCCGTTGAAACAATGAGAAGTACAAGTTGTCATGTCGAAAACTTTACAACTTTGGTGCGGGCGAGGGGGCGTGGTGGGGGGATGGATTGGGTGGGGGAGCGGGAGGGGAAGGAGGGGGAGGCTGGGAAGGGATGTGAAGGGTAAACAAAGGAGGAGGCTGCAATGCTTGATAAGAAATGTACTCATTATCTTGCCCATGTAATTGTAACCCC
>NW_012267415.1:476378-477704 GCF_000151885.1 Dipodomys ordii
GACCCATTGCAACAATGAGATGTACAAGACATTATGTCGAAAAATGAACTTTACAACTTTGGGGGGGGGGAAGTGGGGGAAATGGGAAGGGATGGGAAGGGAAAACAAAGGAGGAGGCAACAATGCTTGATAAGAAATGTACTCATTACCTTGCCCATGTAATTGTAACCCCTGTGTAAAGTATTTTCACAATTAAAAAATGCAAAAAAAACCCAACACTCATGGATATCACTTTACGGTACCATGAATACCTTATCCTTTAGTGTCAAATTTCCTTCATCTTTTTCAGTTCCACATTTCTTTTCAAAGTCATTAGATATTTGTAACATATGCCTTGTTCTTTCTTCACCTTGTATAATAATTCATATGTAGATTTTTGAGTAATTTATGTAATTTACTTAAATGTAGTCTCTTGTAATTTGTAAATAATTTAGTAAATACTTTAATGCAATATTTAATATATATAGCATCCCAATTACATCTCTATATTATCCAAATTGCAATTGGCTATCCCTGTTGAGACGGACTTACGCTGGTAAAAGGAAATTACCATTTGACCACATCCTTAATTTTATATTGCTATTCCCCAAGTATAATATTCATGGCTGGTCTTTTCTTCTATCAAGAATCAAACTTGAATGAATTCTATAAATATATATGACTTCAGAAATGCTTAGCATATATATGAATATATATGTATATATATGTGTATATGTCTACATATATATGCATATAATTGTCTCAAAGTGATACAGAGAAACTTAAAAATAGCTTAGATTTTAAATGATTATCATTAGAACGAATTCAACTTTACTAAATCATGTATTATATGCTTACCTTTCAAAATTTGGAGAGTAAGTTCATTGTCCTGTGACAGAGAAGGATATTCCAAGTTGCTTTGCTTTTCAACTTTCTAGACATTCACATTAGGAACAATAAGGCATTGTCGTCATGCTCCAAGGACATAATGGAAATCAGTTTCTGACATGGAATATATTGTCCTTGAAAACTTTACAGACAAAATGAGGGGGTTCAACAGTAGTTCAAATAATGAAGAATACATCAAGTGTATATCAAAGGTATCCTACAAATCAAGGAACTATGACAACTAGTGTGGCTCTGATACCATTGCCTAAAATATTGTGTGACTTAGTAGTACCCAGGAAGTAAACATACTATAATATGTATTCTGATATGTATTCTGTTTTCTATTTTTTTTGGGGGGGGGTCAGGTTGTGAGGCCTAAACTCTGGGCCTGGGCGCTGTCCCTCAGCTCTTCAGCTCAAGGCTAGCACTCTACCACTTGAGCTACAGAGCCACTTCTGG
>NW_012267415.1:478179-481556 GCF_000151885.1 Dipodomys ordii
TGTAATTGTAACCCCTCTGTATGGTATTTTCACAATAAAAAAACTTATTAATAAAAAAAGAAAAGAAAAGAAGTTAAAAAAGAAAGAAATTTAGTATTTTATAACCACACACATGCTATCAAATACACTTGTATATGTATATATGTCATGGAGGTATAATATATGGTGAGCATGTGTGTTTCTAAATACATGATATATATTTATATAGAAAAATAGCTATTATTAATTCTATGTACTAATTCCACAAACATTTTGACTCAATCTATTTTTTCCATCTGAGGTTATATTTATTAAACTTTCTTTTATCAAACAAATTTCATGAGTAAAGTTATTTATCTTACTTTAATTCAAATTGACCATTTGGTCTTTCAATCTTGATACATGTATGATTCTTGAAAATAACTAACATTTTTCTTGGTAATGCAGTTAATTATCTTCAGTGTAAATGAACATGCCTTTACATTCACATATAATGAAAGTGTTATCCCCTTCCCTATGTCTAACTCCTTTCTCATTTTAGCATGTGTTTTATATTGTTTATCATAACAAGAAATTACTCTGGGTTTTTGCATAAGTTAAATCAGGAATTGATTCATTTTCAGTAAAGACTTGTATCATTTACTTCATGAAATACTATGGTAAACATTGAGTTGGACCTCTTTACAGTATCAAATGCCATGCATAATACACCACCATTTTTTCAATTTTTCCATCTGATCATAATTCTGGAATGTACTCATTAACTGAAATTCTCTAGGGATAATTTTCTTTCATTATGCATAAAATGAATCCATGCACAATAAGAGCCCAACTTTTTTAATGGAAAATTATTTCAGTGACAAAGTAATAAGATACTCATATCATTTTGCAAATGTACTAAATAGATCTCATTACTTTATCTTATTTTAAATAAATCTTAGAATTAATATTGTCCTGCCAAGTATTTGCAAGGCTTTACCACAATTCATGCTATCATTACCATTAACTTTCTGACCAAAAAAAACCATATTTAACATGTTTTACATATTATGTAAACTGATGTAGGTAAAACTGTGTTTCACATATGTTAACCTTATTCATTTTTCTTGACCTTTCATCTTTCCAATTCTGGACATTTTCTATAACTATGTAGATAGTTGAAACTGGGGCATATTCTCATGGATGAATAATTGACATTAAACTTAAATTTGCAAATGTATATATATATATATATACATCAGCTTTTGAAACTCTTGCCAAGATTTGAAGAGAACTAAGGTGCAAAGTTGACATGACATTACCACAGGATTTCTACAAGCAATACCTTTTATTTTTATTTTTTCTGAACTGGAGATCATCATGTTTATTGAGATAAGATAATCTCAGAAAATAATCTCATGTTTTTACTCATTTGTGAAAGGCAGCTCTAAAGGAAATATACATTCATGACATGCACATATATATATATATATCATATATGCCAAAAGGCATTTGTATTATATATGTGTGTATACATGTACATATGCATACAAATGCATACATATACACACATAAAACAAGATTGTATCTATACATCTGCTTAAGGGGATGAGTAGAAGGCTGGGTGAATAATTGGAAAACACATTGCAATTGCATATGAAGATTGCATAGGAGAGTTAAATGAAAGCTATATACAGTATAATAGTTTTAGTTCCCTTATACTTCCCAAAACACTTTTTTTCTCATTTTTCCCATGGCAAAAACTCAGTATTTTGGGGTTTGACATGAATTTAATTGACAGATGTAGCACACACAAATACAATTTTGAAATGTAAAAGAAATTCATGTGAGCCTTTTAAATAATTTTTTAACAGAGCTGTTTTTTAAGGTTCCCATTAAATAATTGGAATTAGAGAAATCCAAACCCTAAAGTCCAGAATATGGCATCACTTAAATGATGCAAAATTAGCTAAAATTAGGCATCATAGCTCCCTTAGGATTTTCAAAAGTCCTTGGCCTGAATACAATGCTCACAAAATACCATTAGCTGGGGCCTAGCTCATGTTTTCTTAAGGACTGCTTGGTCCCTAGTCAAGTAACACTTTGTTTATGCAAAATTGTTATAATGTGCAAGCATTTTTTTAAAAGAACAATAGAATCCAAGAATTTGAGAGCCAAATATATCATAATTAACATTTAACATTTTGCATCTACGTTATATGGCAGCTCCAAAAATATTTGAAGTTAAATATGGTATTTTCTAAAACTATGTTCCTCTGTTAGATATATTTTTCGTCTACTTTGTTCTCATATGACTGTGTCAGTTCCAGGACTGTATTGGTTTGTAACTTTGTCTCTAGTTCTCTCTTATATCCGCTTTTCTTCTGGTTATTGTAACTTCAATGTGTCTTTTGGGTTAATATGTTCTAGAATATAAAAGAGAGCAACTGCTGCTATCTGTCTTGATCTGAAGTGCCTGGTCCCTTCAGCGTCACAGGCTGATCAATCCTCACTTGGCTCTGGGCACTTGTATTGAGCGTGTGCTTGGATTCGCCCTCATGAATGGTTTCACAGTGATTTCAAAACTTAATTTTTCAAATATTCAAGCACTCAGTGGTACATTCTAGATTTTCATAAATCTGTCTAAACTTTCTTTTTCTCAGTTTTGGTCCCCATTTTTATATCCAGCTTTTCTCTCGGCTATAGACTTCCAAGCTATAAACTATAAATATTACTTTATTGGTAATTAATTAAATGTCCATGATGTACACATACTTGTGGCAATCCACAAGCTGACACTGATGAACCAACATAGAGTGTGCATTTGTTTTCAAACAAAAAAGCTAACCCATGAACCTTGTGAAATATGTAAACCCGAACAGGAAAAGAAAAAAAAGTTACAAATAATGACAGCAGGAGGACATTAGTAATTGTTATTATGCTTAGTCACTTCATAATCATGCTTTGTATGTCCCTCTCCCATGGTATAATCCGTTTTCACTATATTTGATGTTAGTATATTTAGTGGAGGGGAAGGGAAAAAACAAATTGTTTAAATAGGGATACAGGTGGACCCATTTTAATAATGAGATGTACAAAACTGGGGGAGATTGGAAGGGATGGGAAGGAGAAACAAAGGAAGAAGCAACAATGCTTGATAAGAAATGTTTCTAACATATTTATAAGATGATTTCTTTATTGCTTTATATGTCCCTCCCCCACGGTATAACCACTGTTTTCACTGTATTTGATGTTGGTATAATTTGTGGAGGGGAAGGGAAAAAACAAATTGTTTAAATAGGGATACAGGTGTGTGGAGCACATGGGCAGCAAAGATGGCGCTGGGAGGGGGTTGAGTGGGCAGAGCCTAGTTTACTGTAGAGCACATGGGCAGCCAAGATGGCTCTGGGAGAGAGTAG
>NW_012267415.1:487681-546493 GCF_000151885.1 Dipodomys ordii
CTGGGCCTGGGCGCTGTCCCTCAGCTCTTCAGCTCAAGGCTAGCACTCTACCACTTGAGCTACAGAGCCACTTCTGGCTTTTTTCTTATGTGGTACTGAGGAATCGAACCCAGGGCCTCATGCATGCAAGGCAAGCACTCTACCCCTGAGCCACCTTCCCAGCCCCTGTAATATGTATTCTCATATATACCATATGTCCCATTTTAAATTATTTAAATGGAAGTATTTTACTGAGGAAAAAATCTAGCTCTGGTCTGAAAAACTTAGTTCAAGATTCTGTTTTGCTTGCTATATGTATGTTTGCATCATTTACTTGACAGATTTATTGATTTTCTTTTTTCTCCACTGTCCTTTGCTCATAGTTTATCTTTCCCATTAAGTTATTTTTTTGCTTCCTTGCTATTTCTTAAATTCTAGATTTACTTTTATGGACAATATGTAGAATGTGTAAAAGAAGACAGGGTTGCATGAGAAACTAAGACTGAACTGTTTTTATTTAAGTGGAAAGAAAAAGAAAATGTTTTTTGACATGGAAGTGATTGAATAAAATAAAAGTTAATTTTACATATAAAACTATAATTATGATCACATCTATTTGCAGCTCTAAAAAGATACACATTAAATACAAAACCTATAATGTATTAAGAAAGTCTCATGGTAGTAGGAAGTTGAGAGACCATTTTTTATAAAGGACTGGAAACTAATTATCTTGTATGGTCATTAAATTTTCCTTACCATGTCAAATAATAGCTTTCATTACTCTTAGAGATAAGCAGTTCTTTTATACGCTTAGATCAAACATCTATAGCTTAATATTTTATATTAATTCTATTTTGAATTGAATCAAACAACTACCTTGGAATACTGTGATTAAAATAACATTGAATAAATGCCATTATTCCCAGAGCTATTTTACAGATGAAACAGCAATGGGTAAATGCAAGAAATTGATTCCCATTCAGTGTCAATGACTAGGTTTTTTCACTCAGAATTAGCAGTCATACATCTATGTAAAAATAGGTAACTGGGAAAAACTTTGAACATATAGATCAGATAACTGGCTTGTTGTTGTTGTTGTTGTCAATTACTGCTATTTAGGGGACTCACCTCTCTGCCTTGTAAGAGTAAATCTGTTTCTTCCAGGGCCACAATCTGCCAATTAGGCCTGGAAGGCAGCAAAGGCACCTGGACTTGAGCTAACACTTCTGTTGCCAATGATTACTGAGGGAAGTGAAGAGTTTGGAGGGGAGGAGTTATGAAAATGAAGAAAGATTGTAGGAATTCAAATGCTATACTGTACTGGTATTTGAAATAAGATCATTTATTTAGTTTACATATGGCTAGTGAGTTTATGTTTTTTTTTTCCTGTTTTTTCTTAGTGCATCACTTCCAACATCATTCAGCTGTAAGGTATAAATGTGATAACTTTGTAATTAAATTGGAATATACTAGTGCATCTAAGACATCTAAGCACAGTAAAAGTATGTTATTGACAATGTTGTATTTTTAGTAAAGATTTTCCATTGTGCTTGTTGGAAAGTCTATGTCATTTTAGCTTAGTTGAAGAATCATCTTTGATTCTAATAAATTAAAACTCAGAAAAAATCCTGCTATTATCCCTGTAACTTAAAACAATTATGTACACTAAAAATGTCCAGAGTCTTTCTACAATGTTGCAGCATTTCAAATCACTACTGGACACAGGTCTGTCCACTTAAAAATTTCTTGTTATACCAATTTACATTACAAATAGATTAGCTAAAAGAAAACCTGGTAGAAAGGGGGGGTAGCAATTAATTGTAACTATGTGACATGTATTACTTTCTTGTTATTTCATGCTGGTTTACATTTTCATGTCAATATTCGTAAGTAAAATATTTATGCATTTTTAATTTGCAAGATGTTTACATCATTACGACTAGTGACATTTTCAAACACATTTGATGAATATATTGCAGGTTTTGTAAATTTTGCTCTCATTTTTGTTCTTACCATTTTAGCCTATTTAAGTTATTGTATTTTGGGTGGCCATGAAATTTCATGAATGAAATGGGGTACTATTTTACTTCTGTGAAATGCAAAAGCATTTTGGCTACATGACATTTTCTGCATCGAGGGGATAATAGCGTATAATAGGGAGCATAAAGAAATGTTTTCTAGCCCCCAAACCTCCCCCCCCCAAAAAAAGATCTATTTTTTTCTCAGGAAATATTCCTTTACAATCCTTTGTATTAACAAAGCCACCCCATACAGACAATTAAAAGCAGATATGAAATGACAAATCACATGGCAGGAGTTTAAATGGGAGGGTTTCCCCCCCTTGGTTAAACATCTCAGCAGGCATTACAATACCAGAGGTAACGAATCAATTAAATCCATTTTCCCCTCGGCTTCTTCATAGCTGCATGCACAGTGTTGCTGTGTAGTTTCGAGACAGAGCAGTAGGACCCAGGGGCCTCCGCAACCACCAATAGAAGCGCACACTTGGACCTATTTGTATGCAATGCCGTCTGCTCTGCGCATTAATAGTAATACAGATAACGGGGTTTGAAAGAATTCTCTATCGTAGAAGGATTGACTATTTTTCAGGGTGCCCGTACGGCAGAGAAACCCGAATTGACTCTCTCCTTATTTCCCTGCGCTGAGGTTTCAAAGTCTCAGGCAGCTTTCCCTCGGTTTAAACTCAGGAAGCTCTCTCTGCACAGGAAAGTTGGAAGGCTGCGCCAGCAAGAAGCTGCCAGATCTCTGCAAACTGTGTCTCGGCTCATCGGAAGGGTAAGTCCTGCGAGCGATTGCAGAAGGCAATGACAGCTTTCGGAGTGGAAGAGGGTTCAGTCATACTAGGTTTTGTACACGGACGGTCATTGCAGGAAATAAAGGGGGTAGAAAAAAAAACAGAAATTGTCACTGATGCGCCAGGGTATGGGGGGGGGGGATTTAAAACCTTCAGGCTAAATCTGAAATTGCAGTCTTACGCTCGGGCGGGATTCAACAAGTTTCCCTTGCAGGGATGTGGCGTTTGTTTATTTCTTTGCAAGTTGTACATGGTGTCTGGTCTGGGTGGGTTGTGTCTGTTTAACAAAGAAGTTTCATGATTTCTGTTTGTGCATGGGCAGCGAGACAACCAGCGTTGAAGAAAGCCATGCACTGCATTCGGGTGTCCTGGGCACACACCGGGACCCACTGACACTTGCGTTGTTGAGCGTTTCGGTGGCTGTGTGGTTGAGGCTGGACAAGTTTGCTTCGTAATCGCGTCTCTGAGTGCACTGTTGGGTGATGGAGACGCAGGCACAAACCGCACCAGGCTCTGAGGGGTTCCCAAAGTTTGGTAGCATTCTCTACGAACGAATGAGAGAGGGGATTTGGAGCCCAAGCTTTTCCAGGTGAATTGTGTTAACTCTTGGTGCTGCGTGGGCGACGGAGCCTTTGGAAAGCTAGATTTCCAACCAGCAGCTGTTTTGCTTGGAAACGCAGTGCTGATTTGGAGACGAAGGGGGCTTGAACGCTGAGCCAAAGGGGACTTTACCCGAAGGAGAGAGGAAAAAGGGAGAAGAAAGCAGGATGAGCAGGATAATTAGGGTTCATCTCATCTTTCCTAGACAAAAACCACCCGCGTGGGACCTGCCAGGGAACATGCTAGTTGGTGGCTCCGGTTTAGCGAGGAAGCATATTGCAGGAAGGACCAGGCGCTTTTGCATTATTGATGCAGCCCGGTGCCCCTTCATGGGATTCCTGCTCGCTCCCTTCCTCCAGCCTCCTATTGCCTCCTCTGATCCTCCTCACGTGTGACCCTTGGCTTGGCGCGATTCAGCCCCTCAGCGCTGCAGACACAATGGGGAGACGGCAGTCCTGCTGGTGGTTGGTGCGGACTGCTCAGCGCGCCAACCCCGCTGCCGCAGCCTCTGGCTGCCCGTGGGCTCCGCGCTGCGGAGGGCGCTGGGCAGGCGGGTTACGCCCTGCGGCCAGGAGTCTTAAGATCCCTCGGGGCGCAGCAGTGCACTCACACCTGGCCACAAAGGTCTCCCACTGGCGTTGTCTGGCCTCTGGGCTGGGGACAGACAAATGGGGGGGGGCTGCAGAAGCAGAACGCTAAGACACCCCTATCTAGTTTGCAGCCCTTGCGTCTACAGCTATCCAACTATCTCTAGGGTGCACCCCAAGAGGGCAAAGAACCACATGAAATGGGGGGCGTTCAAGGAAATTATTCATCACACCGAAGGAGGATAATGAGAGCATGTGATTTCAGGAATTTCTGGTTATCTGGTCAGGCTTTTCTGGGTTCTTTTAAGTCTGTTGATTTTTGACGGGGTTTTGCAATGCCTGCCGGAGGCAGGCTGCCAGGGGCGGGAACTCACTAGAGACCCCTTCCACAGCTGGAGGAAGGAGACTGCAGGGCAGGAGGCTTCATTTCCCAGTGTCTTTTAACCCTGACCTCAGCACCTCCCACCCTTTCACGCCCCCACCGGGGAGTGCTCGACCTTGTAAATTCTTCTGTCTGCCCTGGGTAAGTGATTTTCATCAGGCTGTGTGTTACAAAGGCCTGTAAAGAGAGGGTTCGTGGCTGAGTTTTAAGTAGTGCAGAGACACTCTTTCTTTTGAAGGTTGATTACCAAGCCCTTGGCTGAGCTATTGGAGGAGGGAGGCTCCACCACCTCCAGGAGGCACCGTGCAGATGTCATTACTTGAAGGGGGCACTTCAGGGGAAATGTATTCCTTTGAGCTCATTGGGGGGACGATGACTCTGTGATTGTGTGATTGCAGCATCCCCACCAACACCCCACTCCACCAGACCCCCACCCCCACTTTCCATGTTTTCTCTTCCCTGTGGTTATTTGGAAGAGAGATAATACCAGAGAAAATGTTTGCTTCAATCCACCTATTTCTTTGGAAGTCAACTAGCAGCTTAACTGAATTTTCTAGCTCCAACCTGGATGCTCCTAGAGCATTATTTGTAGATATTCGGTTACTACTCTAAGACTTGATAGCATCCAGGCCTTGGGAGGCACAGGTAGCTCTTTGAAAAGCAGACTTACAGCTAGGCAGCATGATGATTTATTAAAGGGGAGCAGCAAGGTTGGAGGGCACTCCATCGACCCTTTCCCTTCACCCTGAGCCTCAGACAAGGAAAAAAAAAATATCTTCAGCAGCCAGCCAGAACAAATATCCAGTTAGTAAGACCTTATTAGGAATCCATTCCTTCCTCATGGGGTGTGGGGGGGGGCATTGGCTATACATAAGCAACGGTATGTTCACACAGAGGGCAGTCACCTTATATCGTTGCCATGGATTTTGGACTTCTTTTAACAGCTCTCCACATATCTCCCTGATCCATGCATCTTCCAATTTAGTCCTATGCAATCTGCAAAACTGGAGCACAATGACACAGCTGCAGATCCCTGATGGAGGCTTGCTCCAGGAAACAGCTGCTAATCACACATTTATTGTATTTTCTCACTTCCTTCCTTTTGCTTTTCCTTATTTCCCCTGTCCTTGAACTAGTGTTACCACCTCCTACACTGTATCCCCGGAAGGTTAGCGATTTCCAGTGATGTAGCACTCTGGTGAGCATTGGAGGATGGCAGAAATAAAACAGCTGCCTAGGGAGTCCCATAGCTTTAAAGCCACTTTCCCTTACCTTGTACTGCCCAAGATAAAAAACCAATATCCTAATGTCTCCCCAAAGAGAATCGTTTTGGTTTGCATAATTGTCTTCTGTTTTATGGCATAACAGAATCAATTCAAATAGACAATAACATTGATGAGGGATCAAACGGAAAGCTTTACACTTGTGTGCAATATTTGGAAGCTAGAATTGTGCCTAAGTTTGAAATCTCACATTTTGGCATCTATTATACTTGATATATTAGGGCTATTCTTATTTAAGAAAGGTTTAATAAGCTACATTCTTTATGAGAGTTACCAACTCAAGGCACTGCAAAGAGGTGAATTTTAAAAGAGAACAGCAAATCTGCAAAAGCAAGGCCTTGGCAGCTTGATGAATGAGCAGGTGCAATGCACCATTCACAATGCAAGTTGAGGTGAGGTTCTACCAGCTCACTGGAGAATCAGGAGAATGAGCTCCTGGAAAACTCATCTCTCTTTCTCTCTCTCTCTCTCTCTCTCTCTCTCTCTCTCTCTCTCTCTCCCTCCCTCCCTCCCTCCCTCCCTTTTCCTCTCTCTCCCTCTCTCTCTCTTTCTCCCTCCCTCTCTCTCTTTCTCCCTCCCTCTCTCTTCCTCCCTCTCCCTTTCTTTCCTTTCACCCCTAAGTCTGTGAATTCAGAAACAAAGCCTGATACTATACAACAGGCAGTATGCTACATTATGACATGGTTATATAATCGTTTGTCTCTCTAAACTGGCTATTGAAATGAGCAATATTATAATTGATGCAGTCTCAACGTATATTGAAACATAAGAGTTTTATATGGGCTCGTTAGTTCTCTGCTTTTTAAAGGGAATTGTGATCCTACTAGAGTAGCAGACTTATCCAAGCCCTGTAGATGAAGACTGTAGAAACAGTGGTATCTGCAGTGGCCTCTGTACTTAACTTTTAGATCACCCCTTTGAAATAGGCTTTGGTTAATTTTCTTTAACTTATAAGGAGACTAAAGCACAGACCTGTTAAGTAAAATATAAACAATAATCTTTCAGATTGGGGCAGAATAGATATTGGAAATATTTTTATTGTCATAACACAGTTGACTATCTGTATTCCTCCATTGGTTACCAGTACTTTCCCTTTTCACATGCAAATAGGATTACATTTTATATAAAGGGCATGAGCACATATGGATTTTAATGTTCGGGGATCTTTGAGCAGTCTTCATTTGGTAGTGAAAGGTACTTTTCTTGCTTTGCCAATATGCCATCATTTGTGGGTTTGAGATGGGATTGCTACCTTGAATTCTGTGTGTATCCCAGGCTGGCTTCAAATTCTGGTCCCCCTGCCTCAGTGCTACAGGTGCTGAAAAACAGGCACATGTACTACACCTAGAAGCCAAATTTCATGTAAGTGACACAATCTCTTCAATTCCTTGGATCTACCTATTCACCTTTATATACAAATAACTCTGGTGGGTTATTCTTTAATTGTGATTTGAATATTTTCAGAACCTTCTACACATATTTTTATTCCAAAACATTCTTTGCATTTTTCCCAAACCAGACTTCTGCAAAGAGTGATGTCATCTAGTTCTAGAGCCAATAAACCAATTATTCAATAAGTCCAAGCTTTCTTTGTGTATGGGTGGGGGAGGGGTGTATGTGTCGATCTTTGGGCTTGAACTCAGGGTCTGGGTTCTATCTCTAACCTTTTCTGCCCAAGGCTACACTTTACTATTTGAGTCACAAGCTCCACTTCCAGCTTTTTGGTGGTTAAGTGGAGATAAGAGCCTCATGGACTTTCCTGCCTAGGCTGGCTTTGAACCACAGGCCTCAGATACCAGCCTCCTGAGTAGCTAGGATTACAGCTGTGAGCCAGGGGTCTGGCCTAAGCCTTACTTGTAACCATAATTGCTATTTTTTAGAACATATGAGAGAAACTGAGGACCTATAACAGTTGATTTGAAACTTGTTCATATATAGTCACAATATATTAGAAAAATCCACTCTGTCATTTGCACCAGAAATTATATAACTTTCCTTACTTTCACATTTATAAATCCACAGATCCTCCTATCTAGAAGATCCACTCCTTTACTTGACCAAACCTCAAACATTTGTCAAAGCTAGCTCTTGATCTTCTGCCACTACAAAACTTCTTTGTCTATTCTATTGTTAGAGATATTGTTTACTCCTCATTAGCAAATTAATTATAATACTTGTTATTAATATCTTGGGGTCCAGAGAAGTAAGGTAGAACGTCATCTACTCATTTCCAAGTGATAAATTTACTTTCATCTTGTCCTCTTTTCCAGTGACAAATAAACACGTAGTGATGATTTCATTTTTCCTAAGCCCTATCTTTTCCCCATGCACTTGTTCCCAATTCCTACTTTTTCTTCCTGGGGTTACATAAGCTATCACTTCATACTCATTCTTACATCTTTTTTTTTAAGTTGTTATTATAAAGGTGATGTGGAGAGGGGTTACAGTTACATAAGTCAGGTAGAGTACATTCCTTTTTCAACAGTGTCACCTCTTCCCTGGTTTTCTCCCAGGTTTTCCCTCCCAACCCCGAGCCCCATAAATTGTATAGTTTATTTTCAACATAGTGTCTAGTGAGTATCCCTGCTGCATTAGACCACCCTTTGTCCCACCATTTCTGTGCATCCTTCTATTAGCACTAACAACATCATTCAAGGCATCCTAAGATCTGAACCCCAAATTATATTTTAAACTTTAGCATTATCAGTAGTTATGAAAATTTATTTGAATTATCTCAAATATTCAGGATATTTCACTTTGTTCTTTTTTGGGGGGAGGCTAGGGTGACCGTTCTGTTATTTGAACTCTATTTCTTGGACTGGCTTGGCTTGCCTTCTCAGCTTGTGCTCTCATACTTGAGTCACCTTTTGCTCCAGCTCTGCATTTTTGGTGGTTGTTTTGGAGATGGAGCCTTACAGACTTTTCTGTCACAGCTTGCTTTGAACTGAAATCCCAGATCTCACTTTGCTAAGTAGCTAGTATTACAAGTATGAGCCAATGGTGCTTCTTCTTTGCTTTTTTCTCAAACAAGTCTTAACAAAAATAGTTACCAGTTTCTTAGTAATTTTGATTCACAATCACCCGTTTTTGAAAGTCTTCATATGTGAAACAGATTTAAGTATCTCTGTTACTTACATCCATTTTATATTTCTTTTGTCTTTGTGGGGCTTGAACTCAGGGTCTGGGAGCTGTTCCTGTGCCTCTTTGTGCTCAATGATAGCATTCTATCACTTGAGCCACAGCATCACTTCTGGTTTTCTCATGGTTAATTGGAGATAAGAGTCTCACTGACTTTCCTGCCTGGGTTGGCTTCAAACCGTGATCCTCAGATCTCAACTTCCTGAGTAGCTAGGATTACAAGTATGAGCCAGTGGCCCCCGCTTCTTATTTCCTTCTTGATAATGTCTATAATTTCACCCTTATATGATTGTGCTATAATCTGATTATTATTATCTCCCATAGATTTATATCTTGAAACTCTAGTTTTCCAGATGATGGAATTAGTATGTGAGGCTTTTTGGGAGATGACTAGCTTTTGAGGGTAAAACGCTAAAGAATGGATTTTTTGCTTAAATAAGCCAAGTCTGAGAAAGTTTCCTTACCTCTTCATAAATGTGAGAATGGGGAAAGAGGGTTCTTTATAAAGTAGTTACAGTATACATTCTGCCATCTTCTTTGATTTTGGACTTCCCAGCCTCTAGAACTATGAGGGAAAATAATAATTACTATTATTTTGCTTAATCACCTGTGGTGGACCTATGGGATAAGTTACTCTGAACATTTTCTGAAGTATTATTTCTCAAATACTCAGAACTAACAAAAATGACATTGAAAACATCTAACCTTGGATACTCCTCTACCAGACTTACCACTTAGGGGTATGTAGGATTCCTTGAAATCCATTCTAGGTCTAACCAAGCATATGGAGTTGGTCTTTGCATTTACCCAACAAAAAGCCATGCCATATGGTCCTAGATTTAAGCTGAAAGGAACCATTAGCATCCTCTCTTGGATCTTATTGACAGCTGCAAGTTTGTCTTTTGGATTACCATCTTCAAAGAGAGTTCTACACATGAGGAACTAGGTCACAGGATGCAGCTCAATAGTAGTAAAGTCCTATATCACAAAGACACATCAGATAAGAGTGGAATTTCTAAAATCAATTATAAAGCAGGCTTTCAGAGTCTATGTCCTTGCAGAGTAATGAGACTTTAGTGATTGAAATTTTTATTATGCTGATGTATTTGTTTGGCAAAGAGAGAATTAAACAGTAAAACAAATGTTCTTGTATTAGCGCACAGATTGGTTATATATTAAGATATCAAATATATTATTTGATTTTATTTTAATTTTTGTCAGTCATGGAGCTTGAACTCTGGGTTTGGGTGCTGTTCCTGTGCCCTTCAGCTCAAGGCGAATGCTCTACAGCTTGAGCCACAGTGCCACTATATCAAATATAGTATACAAGGACTCCTGTCTTCTCTCGCATGGTCCAACCCCTTCTAAGAGGTGGTTACTATTATAAGCATATTTTTCCCATATAGTTCTTTTTTATTACTACTATGTATGCTAGGTACAACTTTAAATTGTTTATAGTGTTACATAGAACAACTAAAATATACTAAAGTACAGGAATGCTTTTCATGGTTTATTCCAGTTATTACAAGAGGATGTATTCATTTTTCACTTGCATCTTCAGAGATGTATTTTCATTCTGTGTAGTATTCTGTTCTATAACTGTACTATAATTTATCTTTCCTTATATGGTGAGTGTACATTTTAAATTTCCCATTAAAACAAAGGAAGTAAAAATGATATTTGCCTCATTTTAACCATGCTCAATACTTTTCAGTTATGTGCCTACAAATGAAATTAGTTGATTATCTAAAATGCACTTATGATAATCAACTCCTAATTTCCATTACAAAATACTTAATAAAAATAATGAAAAGGAAGAAGGATTTCCTTTCATTCTGGTTTTAGAAATGGGTTTACTCCATTGCTTTAGCTTTGGGGACGCACGATGTACATTATGGCAATAGAGTTTGTGGCAAAGGAGGCTGCTCATTTCATGATGCCCAAGAAGCAAAGGGAACAAGAGAGAGGATGCTGTGAGTATACATTATCATTCAAATATTACAAACCACATGGATAAGTTATATCTATTCATTAATCCATTCAAACTTTTACTACAAATTTATTCTTCTCCATCTTTTCCAAAACAACTTTCCATGATGATGTGACAGTTCTACAATTGCTCTGTCTGAGATGGTAGCCATTCTCTAGATGTTCATATACAGTATTAAAATGTGACTAGATCGAGACTTTCACTTAAAACAAATATAATTCAAAATCATATTCAGCATATTTTAGTGGGTCATGCTAACACACTAAGTGTCCAATGGGATCATGCTCTTAGAAATTAAACATCAATACACTAAGAACTCAATTACTTATTTGTCAATGAAAGGCTAGTCATTAAAACTAACATAAATATCATTCGTAATCAAGGATACTATAAGGAAGTATTAACCACATTAGATGATAACAGTAACAGTTTGTTATGGAAAAAGTTAACAGTCCTTATATGGGAAAATAAGGGTATGCTTCCAAGTGGAAGTAGCCATAAAGCTAGATCTAAAAGAATGAAAAAGTCCTAGGAAGATACTGTATGAAAATAGAAAGTTCATTGTAATGAGTTGGAAAGAAAGTTGTGTGTTGAAGAAAGTGAAGAGGGGAAAAAGGAAGACAAACTAGAGCTAGGCAAGAGGTAGGAACATTGGAGAGAAAGTAGTAAGTAAGTGAATTGCAGTATGAAAGGAACAGTATCTGAAGAAATCAGTCTGGAATTCAAAGAGACCAAAGTATGAATAAGAAGAGACACATGAATTTATTAGCTTCCTAAAACAATGACTCATTACTCTTTACCATAGTAATGGTGAATAACATTAATTGCATATAATTAAAACTGATGTTCTGGCATTAATTATAGAAACTTATAAACATATTAAGATCTAATTGATTTATCTAATCCCTTATTTTCTAGCCTTAGGGTTTGAACTCAAGACCTGAGTACTGCCCCTAAGCTTTTTATGCTCAAGAATAGCATCCTACTACGTAAGCCACAGCTGGATTTCTTGTTTTTGTTTTTTTTTGCTGATTGATTAGAGATAAGAGAATAACAGGCTTTCCTTCCTGGGCTGGCTCCAAACTGCAATACATAGATCTCAGCCTCTTGAATAGCTGTCATTACAGGCATGAGTCACCACCCAGGGCCCAGCAAACATAGACTATTCTCAAATCTTAATTCAAAATCAATAACCAATTACATTTGTGTAAACTAATTAAGAATTAGTTAATAATTTATTCCTTAAAACATCTTTAAGTCAACTTCAGTCAATAAGCAATATTAAAAAAATGAATACACAAAATGTATTTCTTTGTCATGTTTCTGTTTATTAAAAGATAGAAAACAAATTCTTACGAAATACTACCTAGGACTACACATAAGCCAATGCTTTTTAATAATCAGATATATACAGCAAAATATATACAATGTGCTGTATGATTTGTATTCCAAATATTTTGTGGTTGGATTAATATTTTAGGTGCTTGCTTAAAGGATTTTCCACTGATCAGAAGTTGTTGGTTGCTGTCTGCAATGCTGTTCTGTCCTCAGTTAAAGTTCACCTGGTCATCAGACATTTCTGAGTGAGCTATGACTTCTCTTTCCATATTTAAGTTCATTCCTAAGGCTTACCCTCATTTGCATCACAGACAAAAAGAGAATGTGTCTTTGGAACACTCATTAACATTTTATATGAGGAACTATAATTCACTGAAGCAAAGCAGACTACCTGAGGTCTGATTGCATTAAATCAAGTTTGCCATAAAAAAACCCTGGTCATTAATTTTAGATGGATATAGTCTTATGTTGCTTAATCTTAAATAATGCTTTCTATTTATATTCACAAATTCTGTGATGACTGCGTGGGATTACTTTCCACACAACAAGCTGAAACACCATAACGACAGATGACAAGCAGCCTCATGGGCGGGAAGGCATTGCTTGTCTATACACACGTGGATGGAGCATGTGAACATGTCAGTCACATTCATAGCTCATGAAAACACAAACTAGCTCCAGAGAGACGCAAAGCCTGGATTGTAAAAAGTTAAAAAGATTGCAGCTTTTTGGAAATATGAACTAGAATATATAATATATACAGAAAAGAAAAATGTCTGTGGAAAAAGATCTCGATAGAGAAGTGAATAAAAGATATATTTCCCCAATTCACAGTAGGGAAAACTGAATGTTCAGTGCAAAGATACTCACTGAACTAAGGCTCAGAAAAGATAAATTATAACCATTTAACTGGAAACATTTTTAAAATGCGAAAATATTAAATGTGGATGTGTATAAACTCTATAGTAATTCTTACAACTTATTTACAAGCGGCACGGTATGAATGCACAGTATGAGGAAGGAAATGAATAATTGAATAAGAGCTAAATATTGCTCTGTTTTTTATATGAAGTATTCTCTAAAATGTATGTATTTAAAACATAGTCTTCAACAAAACACTGTGTAGAGGTAGTGCTACCAGGAGGTGAATGGGTTGTGAGAGCTCTAACCTTAATGCATTTATCCATTGATGGATTCCTAGTTGAACAAATCAATGGAAGGGGGTGGAATCTGTCAGACTGAAAGAACAAGCAGACCACAGGGGAAAAGTTTCCCTGATCAAGTTGTTGAGGGCAATTTTATTACTTTATAAATTTAACATTTTCTGGAAAAATTGTGTAATCATAGTAGTATCAAGAAGGGAATGTGATGTCCCAAGGACAGCAAGATATAGCTTAGTTTATCTTTAATTCTTCAAATACTTATCCAAAATTTTCATAGACTGACAATATAACAGACATGCCCTTTTGAGTCAGAGTATGGTACCAATAATAAGAAATTCATTAGGAATTTAGACTTCCTCAAATGAGGAAATAAATTCTATTTAAATTCTGAATTTAGTATGGTAGTAATAAAAGCAGAAAGTCATAACTGTTGGCAAGTATGCAGAGAATAGAAACCCTTTCAAATTGCTAGTAGGAATGAAAAATGATACAGCTGACGAAAAGTATGGCAAACCTTCAAAAAGCAGAACAGAAGTATATGATCCATATTTAACACTTCTGGTTATATACTTGTAAAATGATAAGCAAAAGTCCAAAAGATATAATTGACTTTTTTTCATTTTCTTTGCTTTTATGTATGGGAGACAGACTAGTGAATGAGCTAAGAGCCTTGAACATACATACTAAACTAGACATCAGTCCCTCTTCTTTTTTCCCCCTTTTCTTAAGAGAAAGGAGTATAGCTAAGTTGCTTGATCTGTCATCAAATCAACACTCTCCTTCTTGGTTATACAGACAAATATGCTATGCCCTGCTCACACAAATAGTTGCATACTCATATTCAGATCAACACTATTCACAACAGCCAAATGGCAGAAGCAACTAAATCTCCAGTTACAACTGCATCAACAAAATGTGAAATAGTACATTCAACTGAATATTTTTTCAGTATTATGATACACGCTACAATATGGATAAACCTTGAGAACATGAAATCAGCTAAAACAGACAGGAAAGGCATTGTGAGGCTCTCATCTATTAAGGAGCTTAAAGATAGATTCATGGACAGAAAGGAAAATGATGGATAAGTATTGGGTATTGAAAAGAGAATTGTTTAATGGGAACAATCTTTCCATTGGGATTGATGAAAATGTTGCAGAGATGAGAGTGATATCATATCACTGAACTATATAATTGAAAGTAGTGATGTTATGCAAATATATATTTTAAAACAATAAAGTTGATATTGACAAATATTTATTTTTTAATTTTCTTTAAATAGTTGTACAGTTATTTCAACATGTGAGTTGATAAGTGCACCGCATTTTCATCAGTTCCATCTCCTTCATTGTTATCTCCCATTTTTCCAACCCCAACCATCCCCTCAAGTTACCTGCTTCCATTTTCATATATACACTTAATATCATGACTGTATACACCCACCTTTCCTTTATCCATTCACTTGCCCTCCATCCCCTAAACTTCTACTCCACTAACAATTTATGTTAATGACTCATTTTTGAATGAGTCATTCATCCCATAGGAGAGTATTCAGACTTCTAACATGATCCCTCATTGTTAAAATGTTACTTTTAAACACAGCACCATACAGCAATCTGCCTGCCTATTAATTTCAAGAAAAAAACAAAACGTTGAGATTTTATGGAAAACATGATCCATACAATCTGCTTTGAGAGGTATGCAGCCATAAATAAGAACATTTAGTAGGGAGAAAAACTTAACAAATATACTTTGAATATAACAGCTGGTGAGGTAAAAGAGCTGTAAAGAGAAAAGTGTGGAATGCAATGATCCTGAGATGGATGCAGTGATGTAGCTAAGAAATCTCGGGAGGACTTCCTGTTGGGTGGTACAAAGTAGCCAATAAAGCAGGGTCTTAGCCCCTTCACAGAAAAGAGTCAGATCAAAGATTCACATGATCAAATAGGATTACTTTACTGACACAAATGTATGCAGATGCCATGAACTGCAGATTACTGAGCATCTGGACCTTAGCTAAATCCATTTAGGTAGTCAGGGTATTACAAGCATGGCTCTTGTTGCAGTGATGGTAAAAACTGCACTAGATGCTGGAAGTGAAGATACTACCGTCTCATCCTTCTCTTGCATGCTACCCTCCCCTCACCCCTAAGCATAATGATTTATCTTTCTATTCTTTTACATTACATTTTCTAAGTAATTCCTCTTCATAGCTATGATATCATGTAATTTTGAAAGATTAAATTGAACATATTAAAACATTATGAGAAGCTTAAAAATGGTGGTCTTTAGGAAAAAGGGGATAAGAAAGAAGGGTGAATATGAAAAAGTATGTTATAACTATGTTTGCAAATGTCAATAATTTTTTTCCTTTCTATAATTAATAGACACTAAGAAAATATCTTTTAGAGCTATAATATCAATTGTACACTATACAAAATGAGGACAAATTGTAATAGGCAGAGAACTGGAGCTATGTAAATTTTTTTTTCAAGAGGGTAACATATTGGCTTAACTTTATTACACTATTTTTTGTAGCTCTTAGTTCTAGGTTTCTTTCTCTCCTGTCAAAATTGGCTTTATAAACACAAAATGGAGGAAAGGAGACTTTGATTTTTTTTTCTTTTTTTGTCATGGGGCTTGAACTCTGGGGCCTGAGCCCTGTCCCTTAGTTTTTCAGCCCAAGGCTAGTGCTCTACCACTTGAGCCATAGTGCCACTTTCCGTTTTCTGGTGGTTTATCAAAGATAAGAGTTTCACAGACTTTCCTGCCTGGGGCTGGCTTTGAACTGCAATTCTCAGATCTCAGCCTCTTGAGTAGCTACAATTATAGGTATGAGCCACCAGTGCCCGGCTGAGACTCTAATCTTTTCTGTTTATGTGGTACTGAGGAATCAAACCCAAGGTTTCATGCATGCTAGGCAAGCACTCTACCACTAAGCCACATTCCCAGACCTGAGACTCTGATCTTTTATTAGCTTATTATCATAAGTTTTCCAGTAAGGCAAAGTGACCAGCCATGTTCTTTCTGAGTATTGTGAGTTCATTCAAGAATATGAGGAAGTATTATTAAAGTGTTACAATTACCAAGAAAGCAGTGCTTTCTGCACCGTCTGTAGAGCTAGTCTTTTATGACGTGGTTGTAAATGTAATTTTTATAGTTTGTAGTGCTACAGAGGGTCATTTGGAAAGCTATCTCTCTTGGAAGTCTGCCTACCTTTCCACAGTTCCGTCCTCTCATTCCCTCACATTCTTTGGCTATTAAGTCTTTCACTTTTCAGGAAGAGAAAGAAAGAAATAGAGGGAACACAAAGAAGAAATGAGATAGGGTTATGAAGATGTTCTCTTTCTTTCAACCACCCACAGCTTTAATCTGAACAGCCCTATTCTGATCTATTATAGCTCATTTGGATTAAAAATTTCCAAAATTCTAGTCACACTTCAGAATTCTTTCCACATTGAGTCTTTGCAACATTTGAAATATCTCTAAGAAATATAAAGAAACTTTTTCTCTCTATATCTTCTACATGCTTGACCTTCACAATTCTTCTTTGTCTATTTCCTTTTCCTCCACCAGTCTTTCTGTATACACATCACAATCAGTGGAGAAGTCTTTTGTAATGCATTTTTGTTGCTCTTATTAATGTTGTATAGAAGGGTCATGATTTCATAAGCTGAGTAACATATATATTAACTTTTGGGGGGATGGTAATATCATTCTTTCTTTTGTTTCCCTCAATTTCCCCTACCCATCACTGCCTACAAGTTACATAGCTCATTTTCTGAGAATTCTTTTTATAAATATGTCAATGTACAGCTTGTACTCCAAATCGCTTAATAAAGAATAACTAAGGGTCAGGTACTGGGAGTTCATATGTCTTTTGAAGCCACCCTGAGAAGCAAAATCTGTGAGACTCTTATCTTCAATTAAGCCCAAGACAACAACAACAACAAAAATAAAACAGAAGTGGAGCTGTGGATCAAGTAGTAGAGCCCTCGCCTCTAACACAAAAGCTAAGTTACAGCCCCAGGATGGGGAACACACACACGCGCGCACGTACGCACACACACACACACACACACTCTATAGGAATGTAAGTTGACATCAATATCACTAAAATGATTTAAGGGAGTATAGGTCTTTAGTGAGAAGGTGTGAGTATCATTGACCATTACTGAAGAGTTTAATAATAAAAAGTTTCATTACCTACATACCAATTTCTTTTCACAACTCTACTTTTAACACATACATGTGGGACTTACCGTGTGCAATCATGTGACTGCCTTCAGACCCAACAGAACTCATAGACATTCATCTGCTAGCCAAATTGATGCTTTATAGACCCTCAAATGTTTTATTCCTTGTATGCTTATTTAACAAAATTATTTTAGCCTACCCTACATTTAATCAAATAATTTGTTTAGTCAAACTATTATATTCACTAAGCAAGTTTTTCAAGTTTTATAATTATTATCAATCTTAAATCTTCAGTCATCCATTTAGCAGCAAGCTCCCAGTTCAAGCTCACTCATCCTTCATGTTTGGAGTCGAATTTTCTTGTATTTCAAGTTCATCTTTCTTACTTTCCTCTTCATCCCACCATTTCGGTAAGCAAGTTATCCAGACTATGTTCACCTTCCACAGGAAATCTCATAGAAGACTTATTTCTCTTTGCAGTTTCTCAGATTACTTCTGCTAATTTGGTGTGATTAATATTACTTTCACAATATATCAATCAAAATGTATATGGACATACTTTCCTCATTTAATTTCCGGTTTTTGACCAAAATACCCTTTATACTAATGTTCTCTGTATGCTCGCTTGATACTGTTACTTTCTGAGAAAAGGAAAAATTGGAGAGCCATATGGAAGTGTTGGCCCCATTGCTAGGAGAATGTTTTCATGTGCATGTTATTAAAAAAATATTGAATAAATGAGTACATGAAGGAATATATGTAAAACTTCCCACAACTTTTATATAAATATGTTCCCCAATGAGTGGAAACTTGTTCAACAACTTTGGAATGCAGTATAGAGGTTCCTCAAAAGACTCCAGATAAAGCTCCCCTATGACCCAGCAATCCCACTTTGGGGCATTTACCCAAATGATCACAAACAAGACTACACTAAAGCTACCAGCACGACTATGTTTATTGCAGCATTATTTACCATAGCTAAGATATGGAACCAAGCCAGATGCCCCTCAATAGATGAATGAATCAAGAAAATGTGGTATATATACACAATGGAATTCTATGCCTCCATAAGAAAGAATGACATTGCCCCATTTGTTAGGAAATGAAAAGGCTTGGAAAAAATATATTAAGTGAAGTAAGCCAGGCCCAAAGAAATATAAGTCCCATGGTTTTCCTTATTTGCAATATCTAGTATATGTCTGAGTCAAGCAGAAAAGGTCAGATAAGTTGATGTTAGGGAAATGAACCCTACCATATGTATTCAAATGTTTTTTTTTTCTTTCATGAGATTGTTTCTAACACATTTATAAGATTATTTCGTTGTTGCTTTGTGTGTCCCTCCCCCACAGTATAACCCTTGCTTTCACTGTATTTGATGTTGGTATAATTTGTGGAGGGGAAGGGGAAAAACAAATCGTTTAAATAGGGATACAGGTGGAGCCATTGCAACAATGAGATGTACAAGACGTTATGTTGAAAATGAACTTTACAACTTTTGTGCAGGGGGAAGTGGGGGGCAGGGTAGGATTGGGTGGGAGGGGGGGAGGATGGAATGGGAAGGGGAAACAAAGGAGGAGGCTACAATGCTTGATAAGAAATGTACTCATTATCTTGCCCATGTAATTGTAACCCCTCTGTACAGTATTTTCACAATTAAAATAAATAAATAAATATGCTCCTCAAGAATCATGAGTAACAATGATAGACATGAAAATAGAGAATTGTCTCCGCAAAGCAAACTTTACTTTTGCAGAAGGTTGTACCATCAGCCAAACATCTGACAAGCAAGTACATGAAGCAGGCATTCTGCTCCCCTATTTATACCTTTGTATAAGCGGCAAGCCCTGCTCCTATGCTCAGATTGGTTGAGCTCAAGTTCACAATCTGCTCATGATTGGCTAGGCTGAATAAGGTTTATTTACATAATGGTTTTATTCTTTGAAATAAGGTTACACAGTACACAAATGATGTCAAAATATAACCAAACTCTGCTATTTCTTGAATCCTCTGAGGCATGTCTTAATTCCATCTTGAAAAGAAAAGAAACTAGTTCAATACAAACTCTTACATTTAAAAAATCCTTCCTTATGCCAAAGCAAATGTCTCTGTTTTTTTCCTGAGTAAGGGTCACAGCAAGAACTTTGCAGCCACATGTTTTGATAGACAGTTTTTCTCATATAACTCAGTCACTTTACATTCTTTTCATTGATATAAAGATATATAAAGATAATTTTCCTTCATCTTTGTATCTACTAAACTCATAGGTTTAATGTGATAGACAGTTGTGAAATATTTCTGTAATTCACCAGATAGAGATAGAATCTTCTCTTTGCTTCCTAAATATATTTTTTCTATTACTATATGACTTCAATAGCACCTCACTGATTCGCTTCCTTTTTAATCTGAGAATACTTAAGAATGAGGAATATGTGTTGTTTCTATTTGTAAAAAGAGCACAGATGCCAGTGTATGTCATACAGGTGATAATTAAATTCTTATCTTTCTCCAATGGATGGCTGGGCTCATGTATTGCTCAATATATTCAAGTACACTGACTATTGGTGTTACAGTTACTAGGTTTTCATACAGAGACTGTACCTTTTTCTTCTGCAAAATAGAAATAGATTATATGATGGCACATAATACTCATTAGCCATTTATTTCTAAGGCTATGAATTAAGTGCTTTAACATCATTATATAAGTAATTAGATTTTCAGTGTTCGTCATTGTCTATATTTTTCTTGACAAAATCAAAATATTATAAAGATGTAAGCACAATTTTGTTCTGTTTTTACAGATTTTTGTCTTGCCTCTGAGACAGAAATGATTTTATTCTTTATTCACTAACTAAGGTAGGATCATCCATGAGCAGACCTCAGAATACTGTAAATGCATGCTTAGTTTATTGACCCTTAATTTTAGTCTTTATATATTTTCAGTTGTCACCTTAAATGACACACCTCTGCATATAATTTATATTTAGCCACATAAGAGCACTTATTTAGATTATCTAAATAATCCAACAAAGGAAATATTACCTAAATATTATTGATAACATTCATTAATTTTGCATAGGATATACATATTTTTAATTGAGCTTTTCTATTTCCTGAAAAAAACAGAATATCTCATATTTAGATTGCAATGCTATATAAATCGACTTTTATCACTATGTTTAAGAAGTTGTGCAAGGAGGCTTCAACTAAACTTCTCAAGTTATGAGTGCAACACATCTTGTGAAACATCTTTGCATTTAAGACTTCATTGTTAGAAAAAATAACATAATGTCCACCACACATTTGATAATAGAAAATTAACTAGGCATGGGAGCTCAAATCTGTAATCTGGGCTACTTGAGAGATAATCATTGAGGAAGGCAGTTTCAAGCCAACCGAGGCTGAGTCCAGTGGTACACACCTAACATCCCAGCTAATGGGGAAGCACAATGGCTATTCAGAGTGGCAGGTTTCTACCACCCCAGTGACACAGAGAAACAGAATTAAAATGACCACAGTCCAAGCCAGCCAAGCATGCAATGAAATCCTTCCTGAAAAATAATAAGGCTGAAAGGGACTAAACAAGTGGCACAAGTACCTGCCCAGCACGCAGGCCTTGAGTTCAATCACCAGGAACACAACATGATCAAAAGCAGTTTATAAAATATGCATTTAATTACAGAGGATTAATTACATATTTAGTCTTCCCCTGTAGTGGGTAAAGAACAAAAAAAAGAATTCTAGAAAATAATGTTTCCAAAAAAATATAAGTTTCCATTTGACTCCCACCATTGTAAATCTAGCAGACTGGTTAGATTTACTCATCTCTCATTTATTCCTCTTGTTGGACGTAAAGCATGACAACTCCCACGTTTGTTTTACCCACTCTTGTGAGGAACAATTTGTCAAACTATTGCTCAGCAGACATGAGGATGTACTTTTGAATTCTTTGCCTACTGAACTCTTGAACTAAGCATATAAAAATATGAATGCTTTGTTTTAGCTATATAATTTTCTTTTTTTTTTTGGTCGGTCGTGGGGCTTGATCTCTGGAGCTATATAATTTTCAATGTGGTACACAAATCATTTGATAATATCTGTATGTGAACACCTAAAAAATATGTTACTTCAACAGAAAGGACCAGAAAAGAAATGTAGAGCTTTGTTTAGAGTAGCATCTATCATTTCAAGTAAGGAACTTCTAATAAAATTGATAATGCCCAAACATCAATTTTAATATGTATGCAGATCCATACTAAGAGTGGAGTTCCACATTCAAACACTGTAAAATCTTCATAATCATATAGTCAATCTCTTCCCTCTGGTTTAGAGTTTATGTGTATGCTGGTACAGAGGTATGGACTCAGGGCCTGGACAGTTTTTGTTTTGTTTTGTTTTTCCCTATAGGTTGGCACTTTATCACTTGAACCACAGTTGCATTTTGGCTTTTCAGGTGTTTAATTGTAAATATGAGTCTAAAGAACTTTCCTGGCTTCTAACTACTATCCTCACATCTCAGTCTTCTGAGAAGCTAGGAATACAGGTGTGAGCCACTAGAACCCACCTCAGACATACTTCTTAAAATATTTGTATTGAGGTGCTAGTGGTCTATGCCTGTAATCCCAGCTACTCAAGAGGCTGAAATCTGAGGATTCTGGTTCGAAGCCAACCCAGGTAGAAAAGTCTATGAGACTCTCATCTCCTGTAAACTACTCAGAAGAAGCCAGAAGTAGCACTGTGGTAGAATGATAGCCTTGAACACAAATCGGGAAAGTGTCCAGGCCCTGAGTTCAAGCCCCAGGACTGGCACAAAAGAAAATATAAATGAATAAAAAAGTTACATGTAGAAATGCCTTCCAACTGTCCTTTTAGTTTGTTTCTATTACATAATCACTGAATCTAAATATACAAAATAACCTTTGGCACATTGCTAATTTTTTGACAATTATTTCATGAAACCATTTGAAAAAAAATATGAAGACCAATTTAATTTTTCATTGCCTTTGTTTATCATTTGAAAGAAATATACATGGGTGTATACATGTAGAGAATCATAAAAGAGTGTCGTTTGATTTGGAGTTATCAATATATTTAAACATAAGAAATTGAATAGTTATATATTTTATATATAATCATAAATTTAGAATGTAAGGCAAGAACATTTTTTCCAAGCACGTCCTCAACAACTTTGTTTTTTCTTATATTTATTTAAATTGAAAATTTCACATTATTTCATTTCTTATTGTTTCCGTTTATTCCTATGTCACTTCAATTATTATCCCTGCTCTCAGTTTTCATCTAAATATTGATTATTCTGCATTTCCTCAAACTGGTGGACATCTTTTACCTGATCATCCAATATATTTGTCTTGCACATTTCTCAAATAGTAGTCCCATCTGAAATTTAGTCATTTTTATGGCTCTCAGTTTTTCTTGGATAAGCTCTGGGTCATGGATTGGCTATAAATAAATGTAATGCTCCATTTGTGCCTATGTAAAGGATCACACACAGCGAAACTATGTGCTCCTCCCTTATTAAGGAATATAACCGGTTCCCTTCTTACTGTCATAACATATAACTTGTAATTATATACTTTCTTCTCAATTTTAGTTCTCTGAGATGTTTACTTTCCATTTTATTGCTTCTCTAAACATCTGTACTTTTCCTTAGAAGTGTGGTATTTGCATAGGCACAAGTTACAGAGTTCTCTCTATGAAATATATTTTAATTTGTTCTGGCTTATGAATGTGGATTGTGGTTTAAATCTTTCTGTATATGTAAAATACAGGATTACTTTATTACTATTTCAAACCCTTATGCACAAGCTCCATATTGTATTTAGATCCTTATAAACAAGACATCTTTGAAAATAAATGAAATTAAAAGAACTGACTGCTCTAAAATTCTTGGAGTGTCCTACATTTCCAGCTCACATCATCAGCAATCAAATTAAAAGTCACAAAGGCATCTGTAATTGAAACGTACTTGTGTATAAAAAATAAGAAAATTCAATTTGTAGAAGGCAGGTGATTGTAGGTTCCATACTGAAGACTGTATATCTTCTTTGGAGAGTAAAAATAATTTTAAATACATAGTTTAGAAATTAAAAAACACTTAAGTACTATGTTCTGATTTAAGAAATTTTAACTGGCGGAATAAAATATAACTTTGTGTAGAACATAATGTTAAAATGATATTTAAATTTAAAAATGCACAATTTAAACTAGGATCATGCAGAATCAGAATATCACATAAGTATCATGGAAATTTAGACTACAAAATCTAAAATATTGAGGTAAAAGACACACTTAAGTATATTTCTAATCCCATTACTTTGTAGACTAACAAATAGAGGCCCAGAAGTGCAAAGTAACAAATAAGGCAGGAAGAAGGAGTAAGTAAGTAAACAAAAGAATTGTATCACAATTAGTGATTAAAATTCATTGTTTTGAGAATATTACTTATTGAAACTTGCTTGTTTGAGATTATGGCAAATAATTTCAAATTAGAGTGTGTATTATAAAAAATGTGTATTCTATGCATAGCAAAGTGGCCAATTTATATGATGAAAAGAATGTATCATGTTAGTTATTCCTACCTTCCATTAAGTCATCGTAGGTAGCAACCTATTTCTTTCTTTCTTAAAATTAATGTGAATTTTCTATATCTACTTCACTAAACTTGACATTTACTTTTCACTATTTTAAAGTATTACAAAAGAATGTTTATCACAACTGTGTTACACAATATATTCAATTTTATCCATTCATTCATGAGTGGATGGAAAGATGGATGGATGGATAAATGATAGATGGATGGACAGATGATTGTGTAGATAGAAAGAATTGACTTGAACTTTTTTCCAGTGAATAAAAGTTATAAAATACAAGATTATAACTAACAATTCCACATTCTTTAGCAAAAAATAAATTAAAAAAACTATGTCAATGTTTAACTGTATTCTCATTTCTTTTTTCCTTTGTTATTAAGTCTCAAATCCTGTCTTTTTTGTCTGTGCACCTAATTAGGCAATGCAAAAGCAAGCCTAAAGTAACTTAGATCATTATGTTTTATATGAATTATGACAACATGAAGAAAACCATGAATCCCCAATCAGCAGCATTTTTAAGAGAAAAGAATAAACTTGAAGCCAATTACAGGCACATATTATACCTTAATGGGCTAATTCATTTCCCTTTAATTGTAATGATAATATACATAAATAAATTTTCTTTTAAAATGTGGAAGAGACATGGCATTTGGTGAACCTTAAATATCACTTTCTCTCAATTCATTCTACATAATAACATTGTTTAATCTTTGGATCTTTTGTGAATAAATAGGAAGAATATTACCATACCCATTTTGGAATAAAAAAATATTTATGGTTCTAACCTGTCACAAGCGTAAGTAGGCAGCAGTGCTACCAGGATCTGGTTCCAATTGCCCATTGGCTTAATTGCTTCTAATAAATATGTGTGGAAATTTCCTTGAAGACCACTCATGCATTTGACAATGAGTAAAATGTGCTGAACATTATTTATTTGTTCTGTTTTTTTATAGAGAAATACATTTTCTTTTTCTTTAGAATTTGTGATTAAGGAGTTTCATTTCCATTATTTTTTGGCACCTGTGAGTACTTGTGGTAAATGTCTCAGACTCCTATCACAAATAGATCTCAGACTATTTAGGTTAGTGTGGGGAGGAAAATGACAGTGTAGCAAGACCTTTCCCTGTGACTGGTTAGTGTAATGGATTTAAACTACATTTAAGGAGAAAATGCTCTGAATGGAGGCTTTTGTTGACACCTTTTATTTTAATAACCAACAATGCCACTGAGCTAGAACACTTCAGAAGACTGAAAAAAGGCATAATTATTATGTACAATTTAGGTCTTAGATTATAGAAATTCAGGTAAAACAATTCATCTTTAGTGTATATATGTAAATACGTATAAATTTGCAAAGAATACTATATTCTTTTCCTTTTCTACCAGTTCAAAAGCTACAGAAATTGAAAAGATGATGTTGAACACATTTTAATGAAACACTCTTTGCTAACATTTCTATTTTCTATGTGCCACTGCTTAACACTACAAGTGGAAATTGGAAGTTATACTGGAACACAACACCAAAAAAAAAAAAACCCACAATGATGGCTTAAATATGTATTTCTTACCAGTCTGGAACCTACACAGTCTTGAATAGGATGCCATCAGTATGAAGATTTTTTAGAGGTGCTCTCCCTGGTTTACAGATAGTCATCTTCTGGTGTGATCCAGTTGCCCCCTAGAATTTTTGACATAAGTCTCATTTGAATGGGACTCCACCCTCAGGACCTAGTATTCTGTAAAGGCCTCAACTCCAAATGCCATGACCATCATGCACAGATTGCACATCTTGAACTGATTATCACTTTTTTATTGCTAAAACTTACACTTCCCCTAAGAACTGACACCAAAATCCAGAACATATAAAAGGACATCGTTATAACTTAAGAGGAATTGTAGTATTAAATAGAGGACCATCCTCTCTCTCTCCTTCTCCCTCTCCCTCTCCCTCTTCTTCCCTCCTTTCCTTCCTCCCTCCTTCTCTCTCTCTCTCTCCTTTCTCCTCTCTCTCCCTCTCTTTTCTTTCTCTTCTCTCTCTTTCTCTCTTCCCTCCCTCTCTCTGTTTCTTTCTCTCTATATATCTCTTTGTCTCTTGCTGTATTTTTTTCTATTTGTCTCCATTGTTAAACTTCAAACATATCTCCTCCAGTATAGATCTAGTGTCAAAATCACTTTTACTTGACTATCTTTGTACCTTTTATTTTTAAATTGGCTAGCTTATCTCCGATATGTGTCAGAGATAAAAGTGGATGCAATGGCTAGTAGCTCTTAACCTTTTTGTTAAACTTCACATTTTCTTGCTTCCATATTTTAAATTTCAGGTACTAATATACCTTGTAAAGAAAAAAAAACAATCTTTGTCCATGGAACACTTATCCTAAGCTCTTAGTGATTATGGAAATGCAAAGCTGTGTTTGTTAGCCATTAAAACAGCATACTTTTATGCTTTCCTTTCCTTTTCTTTTCCTTTTTTTTTTGTCAGACATGGGCCCTGAACTCTAGGCCTGGGCACTGCCCCTCAGCTCCTCAGCTCAAGGCTAGCGCTCTACCACTTGAAACACAGTGCCACTTCCGGTGTTTTGTGCTTATGTGGCACTGAGGAATTGAAACCAGGACTTCATGCATGCAAGGCAAGCACTCTACCACTGAACCACCTTCCCACCCCTATGTTTTCCCTTTCATTGCACAAACATTCTTATACATCTACTGGAATTTAACCATTTTATCCTGAGTATTCCAGTAGCAATCAATACATAATTTTATAACATGTATATCACTGCACTGACTTTACCTATTTGAAGAGTACATTTCTGCCTACACCTGCTGATCCCCAGAATACATTCTGCAGGTAATTGCTTCCCAATAAATGAATTATATAAATGAAAATTCTACATAATATCATATTTACAATATATTAATCTTTGTATTTTATTAAAATCTCTGTTGCAAAATAAATTATATTTCCTTTGAATTTTCCCTCATTTTAACTTTAAATAGATTCATGTATATTAACCAAACTTATTGTGAATAGGCATCTGGCTGGTCTTGGACTATTTGTTTCTTTTAGCTCAACAGAAAAGCATTGCAGTTCTCACACCTCCACCTTTTCCCTATGAAATGTCAATATACCCACAGACCTTTTATTAAATTCTAACTGGAGGGCTGGTGAATAAGCTCAGCCTGGTTGAGCAGAAAATGTGGGTGAATAATTGGATCTCCCGGCTATGGTAGAGGGAATATTAAAGATTCCACGGACACCATTGATATGTATTAAGTCTACATTTTGCTTGAGGAAATTCAGATTTTATTTTGGCGTTTAGGTTTTGGATTATAAACCGCTACTTCATTTGACATGACATTCTGGAGAGTCTCTTGCCTCCTATTATCTTTAAATTTTGATCACCTGTTTCTCTACTTAATGGGAGAATTATAGCTTCTGAAAGAGTATGCTATTGAATTGAAGGGAGAAAGTATTCTATCATTTTTTGGGTATTCCACACAAGTATTTTAAAGTGTCTTCTGAAAAATTAAAATTGACTCAGTGTAATGTCTGAACATTCCTCCTGATGGATAATGCTCCCTAACCACATTGAAGAAATAAATTATTGAATTTCAAAGGGACTCAACATAGGTCATGTACCAGGTAGGTACCTAGAAGCTGGTTTTCTGTGGGAATATATATGTTAGAATAAATAAGGATATGGAGATATGTGTCAAAAAGAATAATTCAAATAAAGAAAAAAATGAAGATTCTTAGGATGATACAAACACTCTGGGAGAAACAAAATAGTTAAAGGGTATTTATTTCTTATGGCATCCATAAATTGTTGAACTAGATATTTCTGTCAGATTTCCTAACCTAGCTCTGCTGAGTGATTTTATAAATCACATATTCACTTATTTCCTGACAGGACTGTTAAAAAATATCTGCAGGGTGTCCCACAGGTGGGATTTTTTGATAGAACAAAGAGCATGTGTTATATTTTCATATTTATGACTTTGAACAATGAGCAAGAAAGAATCAGCACTTGTTAATCCATTGTCTGCCTTCTGCTTTCTCTGCTTCTTACTGCAATTTAAGCTCCAGGGATATATTTTTTTTGGTCTGGCTCATTTTATTCTTCCTTTTATTAAAGCTTAATTTGTTGCACGTGGTCCACATTCCTTGTTGAATTAATGGACATGAATAATTAAATAATGGCTCTCATGTCAATACAGGTATCTATCCCTTTCATAATCTTAAAAATATACATTCAGGGGTCATTGATTGTGTCACCATTTATTTCACTTTTAGATATAGCCACCTCCTCTTCCTTGCTGGTAATTTTATTCATATTTAGAGTACTTTCCTATAGAAATAGGAATTTTTTCATAAAATTCTCTACATCTCCATAGGCTTTCCAGATGTTTCCCTCAAACTGCAGTTTGTCTGTTGAATCATCTGTATTTTGGATTGTATTCTCTTAGTGCACATTAAGATCTGTAAGATATTGACCATATTATCCTGGTCATGAAATTAGCATTAATATTTAGTTTGATACCTGGGTATAAGAGCAAACATAGAATTGGTTTTGAAAAGATGAGCAGTAGACACAATATTTTTACACTGAAATTTATGAGAAACACAATATATATTCATGGGGAAAAAAACCAATGTGTATTGCTTATTCAACTGGCCATATTACTGGAAAATTAAAGTAATAAAGATATAGACAATAATTTAGGACTTATTTAGGCACAAAGATGGAACTATGTATTTATGGAAAGACTTGTATCTCAGCTTTCAATCACCTGGCAGTAGTAACTCCCAGGTGATTTAAATAGCAAAAATATAATGAAATCTCTCTTTGTGCTAGTATCTTAAACCGACTACAGAATAGAAACTTGGATAATCCTGGGAGGTATTCTAATATGAAGTATCATTAACATTGTTCACTGACATGATAAAGTGAAAAAAATTGATACATGAAAGAGGTACTGCTCACAGGCATGGATTAAATCATGAACACTGGAATTATGGATATCTTTGTCTAAAGCTTATGCCTTTCATTAGTATTGTGGTAATAACTTCATGAGTAGGTCTAAGTCTCTATTTCATAACCCCTCTGCAAATCATTTCTACCTATGACACACAAAACACTTTTATTATAACAAGATCATGTCTTAATTAGAAATGTCCATGACTTCCCTTTGCAAATGGGATGAAATGAAAATTTATTATTATTGTCACTGAGACATCAAAGTTCTTCACTTTCCAGCCATCATTTTATATGTGTGTGTGTGTATGTCTGTGTTATGGTAAAAAATAGTGTATAGAGGGGTTACAGTTACATGAATAAGGTAATGAGTACATTTCCAATTGAGCATTAACTCCTCCTTTGTATTTCCCCCAACCATCCCATCCCTCCCCACCTCCCCAACTCCTCACCCCAAAACTGTTAAGTTCATCTTCAACATAGTGTCTTGTACATTTCATTGTTACAATGGATCAACCTGTATCTTTATTTCAGCGTTTTGTTATTTCCAGCCATCATTTACAAAAAGTTCTCTGTTCCTCAGTGGACACATTAAGATACCTTACATCTGAGAGTCTTTGAATTGCTTTGCCCTTCTTCCTGTAATAATGTTTCCTATGATTTCCTCTTGCAAACTAACCACTCATCCTTCCAAACTTCCTGCATATCGTTTATTTTATTCTACAAACACACATCCATTTACACACACACATGCACACCCCCCCACACACACACACGAGAACTCTATCAAAACAAAATCTTGGCTTTTTTCTACTTCTTATTTCATTATTTGTAAAATGAGTACCCCAAAATAATTATTACTAATCTTTCATTTGAGGAGATATTATGTACTTTGTGTGTGTGTGTGTGTGTGTGTGTGTGTGTGTGTGTGCGCGCGCGCGCGCGCGCACACGCACTTGCGCGCATGTGCCCCGATCCTGGGACTTGGACTCAGGACCTGGATGCTGTCACTGAGCTCAAAGCTAGTGCTCTGCTTCTTGAGCTGTAGCCCCACTTCCAGATTTTATGGTAGTTAATTGGAGATAAGAGCTTCTGGATTTTTCTTCCCAAGCAGTCTTCAAACCAGAATTCTCATATCTCAACCTCCTGAATAACTAGGATATAGCTATGAGCTACCAGAGCCAGCAATCACGTATATTTTTTTAAGTTCTTATTTAAATCTATAAGAATGATTTCTTCAAGATTACTGTTAACTTTTAAAATGAGAGCATTCAATAGCTTCAGATGGCTCATTACTATAATCCTTGGACCCATTATTTGGAGCTTAAAATAGCAGAATCAACAGCTCAATACCCATCAGTGATATAAAAGGCAGCCTGAAAATTAGTGATCACTCTTCTTTTCCTCCATCCCCCCTCCAAAAGAAAAAAAAAACAGCAAAAAGAGAAAGTGATGTGTGATACTTTTCACAATGATTTCTTCATAATAATGGAGAAATAATTTGGAACCCAGTCTGTTTGACTTGCCTATTCCTTTATTGCCTCTCCACATGCTACTTCCCAGACATTTATTTCAATATGACCCAGCACACAATGTAACAAGGAAAATGGGTAAGTTGTACACTTAATGGATACACTCCAAATGAAATTAGCAAGAGTCCCTAATTGAGCTACAGAACTTATTGCTCTCTATCTTGGTAAATCTTGGCATTTTAAATGACTAAGTGGAAGTGCCTTAATCCAGGATGTTTCAAATGAAATAAGCCCATCAACCACATCAAGAGCATGTTAAAACTGCAAATCCTTCCATCCAATGATGCCTATGATGTGGGTGTATCTACCTGCCCTTTCTGAAGAGCAGGCCTAAATGGCATTAGTTTACATTGATTTCCATATTCACATTAATTTTCATATTCCATTCTGCATGACTGGAAAAAGACTTTAGTGGAAGAATGAGATTTTAGGTCTCATACTTTGTTGCACGTTAGAATCCTCTGGAATTTTAAATATCACAATAACTCTGTAGCCTCCAGATCAATTACCTCAATTCTTCAGTGTAATGTCAAATTGCTTCTGTCTTCAGGTAGCAATAATGATGCCAAAGACTGCTGTGGGAAAATAATGCACTGCTGGTAACAAGAGGCCTAGGGGGCAAATAATTTATTTTTTTAATTAAGTTTTTTTTAGTGTGAAAATACTATGAAAAGGGGTTACAGTTAATGAGTACATTTCTTATCCAGCATTGTTGCCTCTGCCTTTGTTTTTCCCCTACCATCCCTTCCCTCCCACCTCCTCAGCTACATCCCCCTCCAATCCCCACCCCCAAACCTCCCCCCCTAAATTGTAAGGTTCATTTTCTGATATAGCGTCTAATGGGTCAATCTGTATCTCTATTTAAAGAACTTGTTTTTACCCTCCCCTCCCCAAATTATACCAATGTCAAATACAGTCAAAACAGGGCTTATACCATGGGGAAAGACATACAATGCAAAAAAAAAATCATATTGTACCTTAAAATTGGCGACAAAAAGAAAAAAAAACTCATTCAGAGACCTTTTTATGTTTGCCTTATTTTACTAATCTCGATTTTCCATTAGAAAAAATGACATTGCCCCATTTGTTAGGAAATGGAAATACTTGGAAAAAATTATTTTAAGTGAAGTAAGCCAGGCCCAAAGAAACATAGGTCCCATGGTTTCCTTTATTTGCAATAACTAGATATGTATGAGACAAGCAGAAAAGGTCAGATAAGTTCATGTTAGGCCAAATGAACCCAAAGATAAGGACTCAAGTGGTTTTTCTTTCTTGTTATTGTTTCTAACTTATTTATAAGGTGATTTTTGTTGTTGTTGTTGCTTTGTATGTCCCTCCTGCATGGTATAACCACTGTTTTCACTGTATTTGATGTTGGTTTAATTTGGAGAGGGGAAGGGAAAAATCAAATTGTTTAAATAGGGATAAAGGTGAACCCATTGATACATTGAAATGTACAAAGTGCTATGTCAAAAACCGAACTTTACAACTTGGCTGGGGGTTGGGGGAGGGAGGGAGGGTGTAGTCATGGAGATGGGAGGGAAGGGATGGTAAGGGAAAATCAAAGCAGGAGGCAACAATGCTTGATTAGAAATGTACTCAAATACTGTGAAAGCAGGGGTTATACCGTGGGGGAGGGACATACAAAGCAACAAAGAAATCATCTTATAAATATGTTAGAAACAATTGCATGAAAGAAAAAAAAACATTTGAATACTTATCTTGGGGTTCATTTCCCTAGATCAACTTACCTGTCATTTTCTGCTTGACTCAGGGGGTTGGGGGGGCGAAGATGGGAAGGGATGGGAAGGGGAAACAAAGAAGGAGGCAACAATGCTTGATAAGAAATGTACTCATCATCTTGCCCAAGTAATTGTAACCCCTCTGTACCGTATTTTCACACTGAAAAAAAAACTTATTAATAAAAAAAAGAGTGCAGTAATTCACTAAAACTTATCCAAACTGTTCCCCAAAGAGCTATAGGAACTGTCACCAGAGCTCCAAATCTCAATCCTTCTGACACTTGTCAATGGAAACTTTTGCAAAATTCTTTTAGTATTGGAATTGAATCAAAATACAATTTACAGTCTGAAAAAAAAAGTAGATGGAATTCAAAAATAGAGATAACTAGTATATCTAAGTTTCCCTCAGGATTATCAGCTTGGTTGTACTGGGGTGGGGAAAGGGGGCTGATTGAGTTGGGTATTTTTTTATTAATACGTTTTTTATTGTGAAAATATTGTACAGAGGGGTTACAGTTATATGAGCAAGGTAATGAGTACATTTCTTATCAAGCATTGTTGCCTCCTCCTTTGTTTTTCCCCTACCATCCCTGCCCTCCCATCCGACCCTTCCGCCCCCCCCCACAGTTGTAGAGTTCGTTTTTTTTCCCTTCCCTCCCAGCTCCTCAACTACACTCCCCACCCCCTGCCGAAATTGTAAAGTTCATTTTTCGACATAGCATCTTGTAAATCTCATTGTTGCAAAGGGTCAGCCTGTATTCCTATTTAAACAATTTGTTTTTTCCCTTCCCCTCCCCAAATTATATCAACATCAAATACAGTGAAAACAGGTGTTATAATCGTGGAGGAGGGACCTACAAAGCAGCAGCAACAACAACAAAATTACATGATACCTTATAAATACTAGAAAAAATAACAAGAAAGAAAAAAAAAACCACTTGTATCCCTATCTTGGGTTTCATTTCGCTTACCATCATATTATCAGACCTTTTATGCTTGTCCCAGACATATACTAGGAATACCATGGGACCTATGTTTCTTTGGGCCTGGCTTACTTCACTTAATATAATTTTTTCCTAGCTGGGCATTTTTTGTGAAGGTTTTGTAACCATTTTATTTTATATTTTTTGGCTGAATAAGGAGTCAGAGAAATGTTGTTAAAATGTGAATGATAGGATGTAATATTGGCAATAGTGAATCAATGGTTATCATCAGAGAGAAGGGACCTAAGAATTAGATACACATGATAACACAGCTATGGATTGTTTTCAACAGTACATATTCATGGAAAACTGAAGGAAAATGAACTGGTACCATGAGCAGTGTGATAAGTATGTAAAATGTAAAGAATAGGTTAGGTCAGCAAAGGCAGTGTTAACCATGACTGAAATGACAACAGAAACTAAACTCAAAATCTCAATTTGTTATTAGATTTCTTGATTATAGCCATTCTAACTAGGATAAGGTGGAATCTTAATGTTGTTTTGATTTGCAACTCATTGTAACAATGAGATGCACAAGACACTATGTTGAAAAAGAACTTTACAACTTTTGTGGGGAGAAGTTGGGGAGGTAGGGGGGAGGGATGATAGGGGAAAAACAAAGGAGGTGTAACAATGCTGGATAGGAAATGTACTGTGAGAATAATAGGAAATAGGGAGTTAGGCACAAAGAAATACTTGGGCTCTTACAATCATCTGGACGCAAATAATAGCAGTTCAATCTAGTTGGGAAAAGGGCAAGATGGTGAAATGTGCCTGTTCTTGTAGCAATTAAGAATGGCAATAAGGACAGGATTCATTGGAGGGAGATGGGGTGGCTCAGAAATGATTCTCAGGTGTCTGAGCCAACATGACAGGAGATGCCACACTGTGAATGGCAGATACACATGTCTTAGTTTGTTGGGATATGTGAAGATTGACACAGGGATGATTTTGTTGATAACTTGCTGTCAATGGATAGTTAAATGTAGGTATATGAAACTCAGAATTGGGATATGGAGTCATCAGCATAATTATACTTTAAACTATGTATAGAAGCAGTAAAGCAGGAAGATCATTTCAGCTGATAAAATAGCATTAGGTAAAGCATGGGGGAAAATTTTTAGGGATATCAACTTTTAAGTATTGTCTTGACTCTCAAGGAAAAGAAAAGTTAATAGATCATCATACAGTGGTGGTAGTGAAGGAGTGTTTTTCAACAATTTCAAAACATGAAATAAGAAATTTGTCTATTGTGTACCCTGTGTGGTAGTGCATTTATGATGTCTCAGCATCTTGGGACAGGAAGAGGGGGAGGACTGTGTTTCAAGACAGAAGGTTAGCAAGACAGCCTCTCCACACAGAAGCTGGTGGGCTAGTACATATCTAAAATCCCACCAACAAAGGAGTCATGGGCAATATCATCATGATTAGAGGCTGAAAAGAGTAAAAAGCAGAAGACTCTAAATGAAAACAACTGAGAACAAAATGGGCTGGAAGAGTGGGTCAAGTGGAAGGATGTGTGCTTACCAAGCAGAAGGCTTGGTAACACATGCCAGAGAAAGAAGATCAGCTATTAGATTTGAAATTTTGAATAAAGTTAAAAAGATACTGGGTTTTGACAAAAGCCAGAAGTTTCCATAAAGGGTATGAACATGGAGATAGATTCAGTTTTAACACATCTCCTAAAGGTAATAATTCTTTTGCAGGTTTACTTAGAAGAGAAAGTCTTAATAGAAAGAGATTTTTGGCATATATAGTCATAGAAGAATATTTCTCCAGAAGACTTTTTTTTGTTCTCATGTTGGCCTGAAAATGCTGTTAATTTCCTTTTCATAAAATAATTTTTAAAAATAATTTTTAGCCAAAAATGATAAAATTCTTAATTTTTAGTTACTATGCTCAGTAGTAGAGTGCTTGTCTTGCATGCATGAGGCCCAGGGTTCGATTCCTCAGCACCACATAAGCAGAAAAAAGCTGGAAGTGGAACTGTGGCTCAAGTGGTAGGGTGCTAGCCTTGAGCTGAAGAGCTGAGGGACAGTGCCCAGGCCCAGAGTTCAGCGCCTACAACCAACCAAAAAAAGAAAATACAAATTTATATGTATAGTAATACATATGATATTTTTACTTAAGTAAATTATGGAGTCTCAATTTTTAGTTTTTCTTAGAGTTTCAACTAAATTTGTCAATTTATGAGTATAGTACATCTTGATCATTGTTACCCCTTCCCTCATTCTCTACCATAGTCTCAAATTTTAAATATTTACTTTGCCTTTGTTTCTTCTGTAGCTCCTAGAAATTTTCTGACATTAAAACTCTTATTTTACTCCATATTTAACTTTCAAAACAACCCAAAAGCTATGACCTATGTGCTCCAAGCTGGAGTTTATTACAACATACACACATGAGCACAGATCCAAATCCAATGTGACTTGATTGTGCATGGGCTCCATACATATTATATTTTTTATACATGAATATATGTGGGGAAACTGTACATTAATAATTATCACACAATTTTTGTTTGGTTAATGTTTTTTTTTGGGGGGGGAGCTCTTCAGCTCAAGGCTAGCGCTCTACCACTTGAGCCACAGCGCCACACCTGGCTTTTTTTTCTGATTCTGTGATGCTGAGGAATCGAACCCAGGGCCTCATGCATGCAAGGCAAGCACTCTACCACTGAGCCACCTTCCCAGCCCTGATTGGTTAATGTTTATACCCACTTGATAGTTCTTTTTATTGAGTTTTGTCTTGTGAATATTTCAGGGATTATAAACTCTTAACAGGAATTAGGATGATACACTATAGAAATTAGAGTAATCTTATTGTGACATCTCTCTCTTATTAGCTCAATGGGTCCTACCCACAGATCATCATCCAATTCATGTAGTTAATCTTCTTAAAAAATTAAAATCCTAGGCACTGTGTAAGCCCTGGGGAATTTTACACAGTGGGTCTAAGAAGACAGGGATGTAATTAAATCCTCACATGTAACTTTGATGCAGATATTTATGGCAAAATGAGGAAACCCCCACTAAAATATCACACAATTAATGTCCTTGCTTTCCAGGCCTCCAAGTTTAAAGTACAAGTAACTGTAATCATTCTCACATTGCTCACTCAAATACCTAATGTAAGTTCAACTCAAAAGAAACATGAATATATGAAAACAGAAAAATTGTATTCGAAGTACTATCACTGTGCCTTAAACCCACCCTTCTGAAATGTTTGTTGCCTCTAAGTTCTAAGAGAGGAAATGTGCCAACTTTAGGAAGCACACATTTTCACAGTGATACCTAAGTTCAGTTTCAACTGCCATTGATGCAGGTTGTGCGAGATCTGGAGATGATCTAGTCATTCTAAGTTTCCTAAGTGTGAAGTCTGTGTTTTAGACAACTCTTACCTATCTATTAATGCTTTTTATACCAGTTTATTCATGGCCACCAAGTGGGGAAGTGGTAAAACCTGGTTTATAATGATTACAAATGTGTATAACAGGCTGAGTTCAAATACGAATGTTTTATGAGTTATTATTATTTGGTCACTCGTGGGCCTTGAACTCTGGGCTTGGGCACTGTCCCTGCGCTCTTCAGCTCAAGGCAAACACTCTACCTCTTGCGCTACAGCGCCACTTCAAGTTTTCTACTGGCTTAATGGAGATGAGAGTGTCATGGACTCTCATGCGTGGACTGCTTTGAACCATGATCCTCAGATCTCAGCCTCCTGAGTAGCTAGGATTACAGGTGTGAGCCACCGACGACTGGCTCAAAGATATTTTTTAAAGCAAAAATAACTGAGAAGTGAATATCCTCCAAATCTGATAATGTCCCTAGTCTCCCCTCTTTTAGGGATTATGAATTAAAAAAATCCTTTTTAAATATTCCTTAGTAGGGACATGAAAGGGACAAGTAAAGGAACAGTTTATATGATAATAAAATTAAAAAATTTAAACCATATAGTCGGGTAAGAATCCTTTATATCTACTAGGGAAAGAAACACAATGTTAATATTGGATCTCCTAACAAACACCAATATGTAATACACAGGTAGAATGCTATTAACTTGCTATATAATTGTCTCTCTAATGAACTTAGCAAAGTATGACATTATGTGGAAGGCAATGGTTAGTGAGTTATTTCATAGAGAAATCATGGGCCATAAAATATGTTTCTGAGAGGCTCTGCCACTTTATTAATTTCAATTGCTCTATAATTAAATCTACATATGCAGCAGTAACATCTACCCAATCATCAACTGATGCATATTTAGCCCCTGGACTCAGTGACATTTAATTAGTCATCAGACAGCCAAATGCCAGCTTTTCATTTCTAGTGGCAGTGTGTGTACGTGATGTTCTTCATCTTCCTCACCTTTCTAGTAAAATCTGACATCATTCCTACAACAGTGTTAACACAAAATGAAAAGAAACTTATGAATAGGAGACTGTGTGTGGACAGTACTCCACAAATGACCTGCTTAACTTGTTTTAGTTTTACTGAAATATGGCTCCTGAAAAGGTAGAGAAAAATTCCTAATGAAATAATAAGATATATTCTTTCTAAGGGAAATTGTTTCTCCTAAAAGTTGTGTACAAAAAGTCTAAGATTAGGATGTGGCTTTTTTACCTATGGGGATTTTAATTAGCTTTACAGGAATTCTGAACCCTGAAAATCCTAACACCTTTCACCTTGGAAAATTACACGTCAGATATGGGTTTCAATGTGAATCTTTACTAATACCCTCCCCCATTCACTCAGCCTTGTGCAAACTCACCCCAGAGAGCTAGGCTGAGCCATGCTGTTAAATTACACAGCAGATCCAGTGGGCAATCTGATCCTATGTTAAAGTTACCTATCATAAAGAAGCAAAAGATTAGTACTTTCTCCAGAATTGAAATGGGAAGGAAGAACTAACATTTTGGAAATAAGATATACATACTACAAGCATTCAACACTACTAACAATTCATAGTAACTCATTAAAAACTCATTTCAAAAAGTCAATTATGGTAGAGCATGCCTATGGTCTCAGCAAGTGGGAGGCTGAAGATGGAGAATATTAATGAACTAGCAAGTTCCAGGCCAGCTTAAATTACATTGTGACATTCCCTAGAAGACCAAAGCAAAACATACTTCATTTTATCAGTTCCAGTAAAATTCAATACACAAAAATACATGAAACATTTGATTTCAAATAATCATCATTTGATGATATACTTGCTAATTATTTAGAATATCATCCAATTTTGAGAAGCATTAAAATTGGGTAATGCTTTCTTTGCCTTATTTTATATATCCTATGAAGCTTCTAGATTAGAAATAAAAGACATCATGACCATTTATTGTTGGAATAAAACTCTCTGCATGTGATTTTCATCAAATGGCTTAATATAGAAAATGTAAAAATCAGTAAAATTATGATTTTTAAATAAGAAAAGAACTGACAAAACTATGTTTGTATCAATGCTTATGCAAGGAAAAATCATTATACCTAATATATAAAATTTTGTGGGCATACTTTTTACACCAAAAGAGTCAAGGTATATTTTAAACAATATATATCATATATAAGTATTTAATATATAGGTATATATGTATACAATATTTAAGTGTGTAATAATTTGTATATAATGTACTCATTTCTGAATATAAATATATATATAGCAGCATTGAAAAATTTATTTTGTAATCACAAATTTGTCATCAGTTTATAAATTTTTCACCTCTGTAATTCCCTTCAGTATCAATTAAGTTAAGCATTAGAGTTCAGAGTTGTAATGAGACTATGATAAATAGATAAAATATGAACAAAGATGAATTATTTAGACTTTCTTAATTGTGAGGTTAGGTTGATATGTTTTGTTTTCCAAATAAAACCTAAGTATTGACATATGAGTTAAAATTGTCTTAAGGAATCTTGGGATTTGCCAGGTATAACAAGCTCATAGAGAGTAGACATTAAGAACAACAAATAGATTGCCAGTTTCTAATCATTTCTTAACTGAAAAATAATAGTTCCTTGTTGGGGAGACAGATAAGATATATAAACAAGTGTAAGCATTTATATCTTTTCTTTTGCCAGACTTATAGGCACAGATGTGTTTGGTTTAGTTTGTGCACCAGTAAAACAAAAAGTATGGGGTATTTGAAGGGTCATTTGGCCAGACAACATGTCACAAAATTAATTTTTTAAATAAAATATTTGTCAATTAAAAAAAAAAAAACCAAGCCAGGCGCTGGTGGCTCACACCTGTAATCCTAACTACTCAGGAGGCTGAGATCTGAGGATCGTGGTTCAAAGCCAGCCCGGGCAGGAGAGACCGTGAGACTCCTATCTCCAATAAAATAAACCACCAGAAAACCGGAAGTGGCGCTGTAGCTCAGGTGGTAGAGTGCTTGCCTTGAGCTGAAGAGCTGAGAGACAGCGCCCAGGCCCAGAGTTCAAGCCCCACGGCCGACCAAAAAAAAAAACAACAAACCATGAAATACAATACAATCAAACAATTTGATCATTCTTCATTTAGTAAGAGTTTGCTGTTTCACAACCAAAATGGTCCAATGTACAAACTGCTTCAAGTTTATATTTTTAATTTTGAACATTTATTAAAATAATAATATATTGCAGGGTGTGACTTTGTGTGGGGGTGAGGAGAAAGAGAAAGTATGCATGTGTATGTGCTGGCACTAGGACTTTCAGAGATTTATGCTCTTCCTTGTCTTTTATGCTCAAGGCTGATGCTCAATCAGTTGAAGCAAACATCACTTCCTGCCTTGTGCTGTTTAACTGGAGATTAGAGTCTCAAGGTCTTTCCTCAGGCTGTTTTTGAACAGTGATCCTCAGATGGCTGCCTCCTGAGTAGCTAGGATTATATGTATGAACTACCAGCACTGGGGATTATTTTCATCATTCTAAACACACTGAAAGGACTAGATGGACACTAGACACTAACACACACACACACACACACACACACACACACACAAACTCATACAATTTCTAGATATATATTGTTTTGAAAATATGTTCCTTCTTCTGTAACTATATATGGTTAATGCATATGAATTAGGTCGACAGGTAGAATCAAGGAACATTTTAGCTCAGTCTAGACATGGACATTCCCAATGACAGGTCATTTACAGCAAACTCCTGTTTCCCCACAGGGATGTCTCTTCAGTGACATCTTATCAATAGCAATTCAATTAAGACTTTAAGACTATGAGATGGAGCTTACATGTTGTCACAAAGCATTCTTTGACTTTGCATTTGAAATGCCCTTATTAATCTCTCCCTCCATATAACAGTAAGTACTGAAATTTTAATTTCAGAATTCCCTGTTTTGATTTTATTCACTTTATACCTCTTTTTTCTCATAGGATTAGATGCCAAGCACAAATATATTTAGCTTAGTTTATACACTGTGGAAACAAGAAGAGTGGGATATTTGAAAGGTCATTTTGTCAGACATGTCAAAAAATTACTTTTTAAAATGAAATACATGAGAAAAAATTCATGGAGGTCTGGGACTGTGGCTTAGTGGAAGAGTGCTTTCTTATTATGCATGAGTACAATTCTTTGGTACATTTCTTTGGATACATTTTTTAAGTATTTAATAAGACATAGTTAAATTTAAAACAAAAACAAAAACACAAAAGCATATGGAATACAATAAAGTCAGTGAAACAATGCAATCAATATTATTTCTTATTTTCAAATTAGAGTGTGATGTAATCACCATGGTGTAAGGAATATTTGCCTAAAACATCATGAGAGAATTTTTTTTAAATAATCACTTACATTCCACTGAACTGGAATGAATGACACAGTGTTTCAAGCTACTTGGTTGTTAGGTAGTTTATTAGCTAAAAACAGAGAAATATATTCATCCATTCATCCAATATCTAAATCATACAGGATAATAACAGTTATTTTAAACTATTGAGGTCCACAAATTATATCCAAGATTTCAGTTACATCTATAGTATTATCTGAAAATAACTGGAATATGCACTATCATATTGTACTATAATTTATTCTTCACAAACATAGTTAAGGAATGATTAAATTTATTTAGAACTTAATTATAATACTCATATATTGTCTTTGTGCTTATGCAACTTGATTTCATTCTTTTGATTTTTAAAAAGTGATAGTGAATGTCAATATTACTAAAATAATATGTTGCCATGATCAATATTGTTATTGGAGGAATTATTATATTCCCACCTATGTGTTATTACTGATGCCAACCAATGCATTTCAAAAAAAATTCGGGAAATTCTACTTAAGTACTTAAAAAATCCCACAAATCATCTCATTTTACTTTCATAACCCAAACAATTCTGAATCTACCATTAAGTATAAATAAGTTCTTTACTATGCACATAATTTTGATTTAAAAAAACCCTTATTTATACTTAAGGCAGTTATTATTAGCATGCTTTTTCTTACGAATACTTACTGTAGTCAGTAAGGAAGTTAAGATGAATATCCATCTTAAGGAGATCCTTCAGATGTAATTAATTTTATGAAAGCATTAACAGTAGCTTAGAGTTTCAGCCATAAACATAAAACATAAACATATAATTTCATTATCTTCCTTCTCAAAATGCAGCACTATTATTTTTTCAAGAGAAAAGTTGACATATTTCTTGTACTGCTTAATAAGAATGACAAATTTACTTTTGGTTTCTTTCAACAAATCAGCAATATTTTACTTCAATGCTAATTTTATTGTTGTGGCTTCAGGTTATATGACATCATTAATATATTCAGCAAAATTTTTCTTTTTTAGCCACAATGTGGAACATATAAGTAATTGTACCATGATTCATCATTGTATCTGATAGATGTCTATAATACTATAATAGTATAATTAATGTAGAAAAATAACATAGAATAAGTTGTCAGATAGTTATCATTTGCTAGAATGCTTATAGATAAGCATGACACAATTTATCGTACCCCTTCCTTGAAGCTAAATTCAGGAAATTATCTTTTCCTGCTTCTGTGAGAATTCCTGTAGATAGATTTAGTATATCTTAGGTCACATTGGGAAAGATAAAACCCCAAATTCCTCTAATGAATCTCCTAATTTACAGAATTTAACATTTTATAATCTGGCTATAACAGGAATACAATGATAGAAAATTATCAAAAACTTTAAACATATTAACTAATTAGATATAATTTAAAAGCTAAAGATAAAACCAATAATTACCTCTATATGATTTTGTTAATAGAAGCAGATTTTGAGAGGAACTAAATATATATTTACTATAGAATAGATTGATTTCTAAGTAACCAGACTTGTTGATTGTAAATCTGCTTATATGTGCTACCAAAAAGAATGACAAAATATAGGATATAACTTCATTTCCTATGAATAGATTATCCATTACATAATCTATTGGTGTTCCTTACCTGTTTGTGATTGTTTCTTAATGAATAACAAAGAATAAAGATATAAGGAAAATACACATGAGAGAAAATAGGATGTTGTTAAGGAAACTTACCTGTTGTTACAATTATTAACGGTGGTCTTGCCTATTCATTAGAGCCAATAGCTATGATAGTGAGAATCTGAATACTATAGAATACTATTTTTTCTTTTAGTTTGTGTAAATTTTGTAATACATCATTCCTCAAAATTCAATACTTACTTCCCACTGAGAAGTAGTAATACTGAAATATTTTTTAGCTAATGAAAGTTAGATGGCTCCCAAATTGATACTTAAAATGATAGCATAAACATTTTTTTAATTTAAGTATTGTTGATATATTGGGGGGAAGGAGAGGCGGTCATGGGCCTTGAACTCTGGGCCTTGAACTCTGGGCCTTGAACTCTGGGCCTGGGCACTTGAACTATAGCGCCACTTCCAGTTTTCTGGTAGGTAATTGGAAATGAGTCTCACAGACTTTCCTCCCCAAGCTGGCTTTGAACCTCAATCCTCAGATGTCAGCCTCTTGAGTTGCTAGAATTATAGGTGTGAGCCGCCAGCATCCAGCTACTATTGTTGATTTTATAAGATTTTTTTCATTTAAATGGAATGAAAATATGTTTAACTATTGTTTTTATTAACATTTTTCAAAATATTAACAATACAACACAATGAGGTCTCACTTAGCACAATTAAATATTCATTAGAGGGTTTATAAATTAGTTAATACAATGCTAACTTATGTTCATTAAGTAATGTTTTTGTATTTCCAATTAAATATTCTGTTTCCTGGTTTATTCATGGTTTCCTGACCCTTATTATGAAATTTGCATTGCAAATCCACACACATTCTAAAATTGCTATTTTTAATACTTCACTTCTTTTTAATATATAGTTTTATTGTAAAGATATTGTACATAGGGGTTACAGGATTAAGGTAATAAGTACATTTCCTGTGGAGCATTGTTACCCCCTCCTTTGTTTTTCCCATAGCATCCCTTCCTTCCCCACCTTCCTAACTGCTCCCTCCCCTCTCCAAGTTGTGAAGTTCGTTTTCAACAGGATGTCTTGTGTATCTCATTGTTACAATGGTCAACCTGTATTCTTGTTTCAGCACTTTTTTATTTCCCTTCCCCTTCCCAAATTAAAAAATGCATATACAAGATGCAGGGCACCAGAATCAAATACAGTGAACACAGGGGTTATACCATGGGGGAAGAACATACAAAAGAAACAAAAAATAATCACATAGTACATTGTAAGTACATTAAAAACAATAGCAAGAAAGATAAAAGCTCTTTTGTCCTTATTTTGGGGTTCATTTCACTTATCATCATCTTAAATGGTCATATGTAGATTATCTCAATAGATTCAGAAAAAGCATTTGACAAGATCTAACACCCCTTTATGATGAAGGCTCTGGAAAAAGTTTGAATTCATGGAACATTCCTCAATATAATAAAGGCTGTATATGACAAACTTACAGCCAGCATTATACTTAATGCTGATAAGATAAGGCCATTTCCTCTAAATTCAGGATGTCCCCTCTCCATGCTTCTCTTCAATTTAGTATTAGAATGACTAGCTAGAGCAATAAGAAGCAAACATAAAGGGGATCCAAATAGGGAATGGTGAAGTAAAACTCTTCCTCTATGCAAATGACAGGATCTTGTATTTAAAGCACCCCAGGGACTTCACTCCCAAGTTATTTAAACTGATCCAAAACTTGGCAAAGTAACAGGGTATAAAATTTAACCCTCAAAAATCAATGTCTTGAGCTGGGAAGGTGACTCAGTGGTAGAGCGCTTGCCTTGCATGCCTGAGGCCCTGGGTTCGATTCCTCAGCACCACATAAGCAAAAAGAAAAAAGCCGGAAGTGGCGCTGTGGCTCAAGTGGTAGAGCGCTAGCCTTGAGCTGAAGAGCTGAGGGACAGCGCCCAGGCCCAGAATTCAGGCCCATGACCGGACCCCCCCCCAAAAAAAAAAATCAATGTCTTTTCTTTATTCCAATAACAAGAAGAGCACAGCTGAAATCAGGAAAGCAACTTTTTTTGTAATAGCTCCACAAAACATAAAATACCTAGCAGTTAATTTTACTAAAGAAGTGAAACTTCTATGATGAAAACTTTAAATATATCACTTCTTTCTATTATTTTGTGATAAATATTTGTACATAAGTTTGCCACACAATATTTTCCTCTTTTGTTATTGTTTATTTATTTGTCAATTTTTGAGTTTGAATTTTGTTTTGATTAATTGATTTTCTTTTTATTTCATAGCGAGCATTGTTACCTCCTCCTTTATTTTCCCCCTACCATCACTTCCCTCCCCACCTCCCCAATTCGCCCCCCCTCCCCGCCAACATTGTAGCGTTCATTTTCAATAAAGTATCCTGTACATCTTCTCATCACAGTGGGTCAACCTGCTCCCCATTTAAGCATTCTGCAATATCCCTTTCCCTCCCGAAATTACCAAAATGTATAAACAAGATGCAGAACACAAGCGTCAAATCCAGTGAAAACACAGGCATCAAATCCAGTGAAAACAGGGGTTATACCACTGGGGAAGAACCTACAATAGAAACAAAAGAATCGCATAGTGCATTGTAAATACATTAAAAACACTAGCAAGGAAAAAAAAAACCCTCTTGTGTCCCTGTCTTAGAGTACATTTTGCTTAACATTTATCTCATATGGTTGTATGTACATGGTCTCTGACCTTCTCTTCTTGCCCTAGACATATATAAGGGAAACTATGGGACTTTGTTTCTTTGGGCCTGGCTTACTTCACTCGATATAATTTTCCCAAATCTTTCCATTTCCTAACAAATGGGGCAATGTCATTCTTTCTGATGGAGGCATAGAATTCCATTGTGTATATATACCACATTTTCTTGATCCATTCATCCACTGAGGGGCATCTGGGTTGGTTCCATATCTTAGCTATGGTAAATAATGCTGCAATAAACATAGTTGTGCTGATAGCTTTGGTATAACCTTGTTTGTGATCCTTTGGGTAACTGCCCAAAAGTGGAATTGCTGGGTCATAGGGGAGCTCTATGTGGAGTCTCTTGAGGAACCTCCCTACTGCTTTCCAGAGTGTTTGAACAAGTTTACACTCCCACCAACAATGCAGTAAGGTTCCCTTCTGTCCCCATCCCCTCCAGCGTCTGTAGTTACTAGATTTCTTGATTATAGCCATTCTAGCTGGGGTGAGGTGGAATCTAAGTGTTGTCTTGATTTGCATTTCTTTTATGACTAGAGTGGTTGAGCATTTCTTCATGTGTCTAGTAGCCATTCTTATTTCCTCTTCAGAGAAGTCTCTCTTTAAGTCTATAGCCCATTTGGTAATAGGGCAGTTGTTTCTTTGAGGATTTGTTGTTGGGGGATTTAGTTTTTTGAGTTCTAAATATATTTTATATATGAAACCCTTGTCAGTTGTATGGCTAGTGAAGATCTTCTCACAGTCTGTGGGCTTTCTGTTGATCTTGCTAGATATGTCCTTTGCCTTGCAGGAGCTCAGCAGTTTCATGCAATCCCATTTGTCCAACCTTTCTTTGATTTGTTGTGCGTCCGGGTCTTTATTAAGAAAATTTCGGCTTGTGCCAAGGAGCCTTAAAGTTTCTCCTATTCCTTCCTGTAAAGTTTTCATGGAATCTGTTTTATTTCTAGGTCTCTGATCCATTTGGAGTTGATTCTGGTGCAGGGTGATATATACCGGTCTGGGTGCTGTCCCTGAGCTCTTCAGCTCAAGGCTAGTGCTCTACCAGTTGAGCCAGATCACCACTTTTTATTTTTTTTGAGTTTAAATGCCATAATTATATATATATATATATATTAAGTACATAATATATATATATATATATATATATATACTTTCTCTGCCATAACTAATAGTTTAACTTTAGGTATTTATTGTTCTTCCTAACTGATAAGAAAAAAAGTATAATTTCATTGGCAAGGACACTTTCCATATAAAATGATACATACCATATAGAATGATACAATTGGTGATAAGAACAGAAAATTATGTATGTGAAGTACTTTCAAAGTAGTACACATAAAACTTATCCATTTACAAGATGAAATACATTTGTTTCCAAAATTTCTTTCTGAATTGAGAAAATATTTTGAAATAAGTGTCATGTGATACTTACGCAACTTGATAAAGATACTAAAAATAATAGCTGTTAATTTTGAAATTGAAAATTCCTGTTTTGTCCACTAGGAATGTTGAGATAGCCAGTCACAATGACAAGTTGTTTTTGTTTTAAGACAACAATTTCTTATCAGCAAGGCTGACATGAGCCTGGTAATTACCAGGCTCCTGCCTCAGTCTCTTTAGTGCTGAAGTTTAGATGTGAACCATCATACTTGACTACCTTTAAGTTTTTTGGTAGTCATATATTTTCAGTTTTCCTGGATTTATACTTGGGAGTGGAATTATGGGACCCTAGGTTACTTTTTTGTGTTTAAAATACTGCCAACATTTGTCTTCAGGAAAGTATCTTTTACATTTCCATTAACAGTTTGTGACCGTTGTAGTTTTCCCATCCATCTTTTGTCATCTATCTTTTTTTTTTCATTACAGGGACTGTGTGCATGTGAGCTGATAACTCATTGTGATTCTGATGGAAATTTCCCAAGAAAATTGTGACTTTGAGTGTGTTTTCATTTGCTTTATGACTAGCAATGTTTTTTGCTTTGTTTTGTTTTGGTGATCAAAGTAAATAACCATTGTAATATGGTGAATGGGTTGATACTAAATCTATATTTTCAAAACTCCTATAATAATGAACAACCAGACATTGTGGACTGACCTGAGAAAATTGATATTGGAACTCAGAGTTAAGACTGAGAGTGCTGTGTAAGAAAATCCTATTTCCTGTCTTAGAAGCTAGGGGTAAGGAGGATAACAGTAAATGGACAATAGTAAATATCAACAAGTTTCTGTCAATTATAATGATTCAAACCTAGACTCTCCTTCCCTCCTTTAGTAAGGTCCCAAATGCCTTGATGACACTGGCTTGTTGTCAAACTGAGAGTCACTTTTTACTGAAGTGCTACCAGGTAACTGGTAAGTCATCCTAAGTTCTCACTTTTTACTGAAGTGCTACCAGGTAACTGGTAAGTCATCCTAAGTTCTATTAATGTGCCTTCAGTATCACAGCTGTGCCCCTTACTGTCATCTAGCTGCTCTTCTCTTTGTTTAGGAGAACTTCTATTAAAAACTGGGGTTTATGCAGTTTATTCTTGAGCTTTCCAAAAGGTAGATGCTTGATTTCTCTTCTTTTATTGGAGCTATATCTATCCAAAGCCATGCTATTTTTATTTGATTATTTTTTCTATTTTTGGTTGTTCAGTCATAAGTATGTTTTGTTTATAAGTTCCTCACCATAGACATAGTCTGGAGGTATGTTTCTCATAGTGTGTGTTATCATTTAAAGCATGAAAGAAATTGATTCATGGTGATTTCATTTGATGCATAAAATTTAGGTTTTATTCTAGTGAAATTAATAAAGAAATATAACCTTTACATTTATTGTGTCAACCATTCCTTATTAGGCTCTCCTCTAAGTCATCAATTCTGATATCTAAGCTTGTTAAGTTTCAGCCTTATCACAAGTATCATTATTAAGTCAATAGATATAGATATGTATGTATCATCACTTTTACTTATCTCAGTCTTTTTGTTTGGTTTTTGGGTTTTTTTGGTCCATCACGGGGCTTGAACTCTGGGCCTGCACACTGTTCCTCAGCTCTTCAGCTCAAGCCTAGAGCTCTACCACTTGAGTCAAGCACCACTTCTGGTTTTCTGAATACAGTGAAAGCAGGGGTTATACCGTGGGGAGGGACATACAAAGCAACAAAGAAATCATCTAATAAATATGTTAGAAACAATCACAAGAAAGAAAAACCATTTGAATCCTTATCTTGGGGTTCATTTCACCTAGTATCAACTTATCTGACCATATCTTGAAAGAAGTACAGGAAGAATAAAGAGTCTCATGGAGTTTCTTGCATGGGCTGCCTTTGAACTGAAATCCTCAGATCTCAGCCTCCTGAATAGCTAGGATTATAGGCATGAGCCACCAGTGCCCGGCTCAGTATTGTTTTTAACTTACCTTAGTACAATTTTTATCTTAATATAAATATGTAGATATTTATGTATCATCATCAAAATAATAGGACTTATTTTTTTAACTTAGGAAACTGATTGAAATCTGCAAAACACAAAACCAAAATGATTTAAATTTGATATGGGGTCTCAAAACTTTGATTTTAATAGACCTACAGTGACTACTTAAAAAATAATAAAATGCTTGAGGAAAAGTAATTTGATATCACAAGAGGTAAGACACATTGTTTCATTATGGAATAATTTGATATTGTTATGTATAGGGAAATTTGATTCTTTGCTACCTTACAAATGTAAGCTGGAAACCAATTCTTCACCTTTTCTTCATGATGCTAGATAAATTCCTTTCCCCAAATGTTTCTTTATCATAAGGGAAGAGAAATAAATTTGTTCTATGAGATTACAAGGAGAGCTAAGTGAGATGTATGTTACATATGAAGGAGTACAATCAATATTTATCACCTTTGCTTTTTTTTCCTTATGAAGCAAAAAAATAGGAATAAAAAGGCCTATTGAAATAGCAACAGCTAATCAACTTAATGGAAAATAGATGAGAAAAATAGGGACAAATGTTGCACTAGTGAGCCCAAGAAAGCAGAGTGCTTTTCTAACTCTAATCCAACCTCCAATTTTGATTTCTGCCGTAACGGTGTTATCAACTTTTTTCTCAAATAGTATTATCTGTATTCATAATGAGTCATTCTTAGGTTTGTGCTTCCCAGTTTAAAACACTTCATTTTTACAATTGACTTAGACACATGCAATAAATTTGTTTGAAGAAAATATTTTAAACTTAACTCTTACACTTAAAATGCCATTAATTCAAATCTAAGGATAATTTTTGTACAAATCTCTGATTATGAGCCTGATTTCATATTTTTATAATCTTATTACAGCTTCTAATATTGTTGCACATTAATATTACTTATTAATATAGTTATAGATTGCTTTTCTCAATTTTATCATATAACAGGTTGAACAATGCGTCATGCTGAAATGTTATCTTTTTTTTTAATTGTGAAAATACTGTACAGAGGGGTTACAATTACATGAACAAGATAATGAGTATATTTCTTATCAAGCATTGTTGCCTCCTCCTTTGTTTACCCTTCCCTTCCCTTCCCATCTCCACCTTCCCTCCTCCCCCTGCCCCCACACCAAAGTTGTAAAGTTCTTTTTTCAACATAATGTCTTGTACATCTCATTGTTGCAATGGGTCCACCTGAATCCCTATTTAAGCAATTTGTTTTTTCCCTTCCCCTCCCCAAATAATACCAACATCAAATACAGTGAAAACAGGGGTTATACTGTGGGGAGGGACATACAAAGCAACAAAGAAATCATCTTATGTTAGAAACAATCGCAAGAAAGAAAAACCATTTGAATCCTTATCTTGGGGTTTATTTCACCTAGCATCAACCTATCTGACTGTATCTTGAAAGAAGTATAGGAAGAATAAAGAATCAGGGACAGAGAAAACTGGACAAATTTTCCCAGTTCTCACATATAAATAATATAATTGGCAGCAAATTTGGAGACATTACAGTATCAGATTTCATCTTTGTGAAATTGAAGCCTTTTGTCATTTATCAGAATAGAAAAAAAATGAGTATATTAAATGATGCTCTCATATTAAATTAATAGATAAAATAAATATCATAGGACCACATGAAGCCCTGAGAGACTATGGTTGATATAATTAAAAATATTTCTACAGCCATTACCAAATCCTATGCATATGTTTGAATAAAACTGTAACTTTGAATTTTAGTCTTTGGATTTAATCCCTAACTGAATTACATATCCATACTAAATCTATAGCTATAAAACTTGTGTTTTTGCAGTTGTACCAGTGGCTAATTTCATAAGCAATTAATACATTTCAGTCTGAAACAAATATAAGAGATGCAGTTGTGCCCATGTAAGGAAAATCTATCATAAGCTAGTTCTATTTTTCTTTACTCCTTAGAACAACTACCTAAAATCTTCCCAAATTATTTATAGTATATATGTATACAGCCTAAGAACAAGAAGACCAGTAAGTAGAAGCTATTTTCCCTGAAATAGCACCAAATTTAGAAGAAATAGCATAATATTCTATACAAATAATAAAGGAATGTCCACTTTATTCTCAACTATTTTTTGATCAATTTAACAGCCCCAAAGACATATTTATTAATATAGTGGTTTCATTAATACTCACTTCCTCCAAGTTATTTCGTGGAAAATTATACAGTCGGGTTAAAACTGATCAGAGTAAACTGGAGAAAGCATACATTCATTCATTACTGGATACTACATTTCTATTTATGTTTCCAGTTAAGGACCCACTGTTCCCGTTCAAAAGATATGCTTTTTGAGTTTTTAATCCCAGGAAATAAATGAATCAGGAAAATTTTGCTCCAAATTTGTTCAAGATTACAATGTGAGAAATAGCACTTTGGATTTTTTTTTTTCCATAGAAAATAGCTGAGAAATTATGTTAGCTATTTTGGACACCCTTTAGAAGTTTGTCTGCTTAATTGAAGATATAATGTTAGTTTCTTTATTTAATGCCTGAAGCAGAGATTTACTTTAAAAGAAGAAAATTACATTTTCTTTGATTGGTTCATGTTCTGCTAAGAGCTTAGAATATTATCATCTCTACATTTGAATTTTAAAATGTTATTAGAATAAAAGTAGCATATAATTACTTAGAAATGTAAAAGAAGAATAAATTATCAATGATTTACTTCTAGCAGACATAGAAATATAATGAACTAAAATCTCTTCATAGTATTGTATAGTGTTCTTGATAAAATTAAAGTTAAAAATGATTTTTATGAGGCAGAGACTGGTAGCATGCACCTGATATTCTTGCCGCTTGGGACACAGATCAAAAGGACCATGGTTCAAGGTCAACCTGGGAATACTGTTTATGAGACTCTGTTAATGATAACTGGGCATGGTGATACATGCATTTCATCCTAATGATGCAGGAAGAATAAATAGGTTGGCAAGCTAAACATAAACATGGAATCCTATTAGAAAAATAACTAGTAAAATGGCCATAAGTATGGCTCAAGTCATAAGGTACTTTATTAACAAGGACAAAATTCTCAATTCAAACCCAAGTACTATATACAAAAACAAACAAACTGATTTCTACAATCTTTTTTTGATATTATTAAAAGATTACATGTGAGGGCTGGGAAGGTGGTTCAGTGGTAGAGTGCTTGCCTTGCATGCATGAGGCCCTGGGTTCGATTCCTCAGCACCACATAAACAAAAAGAAAAAAGCCGGAAGTGGCGCTGTGGCTCAAGTGGTAGAGCACTAGCCTTGAACTGAAGAGCTGAGGGACAGCACCTAGGCCCAGAGTTCAGGCCCTACAACTGGACCCCCCCCCAAAAAAAATACATGTGAATGGCACTAAAACTACTAAATATTTGTGTAAATGTTTGAAAGAACTGAAAGTTTACTACTTGGATATGAATGTGCAGGGTGCTTTGAATCAAGCATTATTATTATTATTATTTTGAAAGAGGCTTGTGTTCCAAATTTGTGATCTTCCTGTTTCCCAGCTTTTTGTTTAGTGTGGCTGCATCTCTTACTCCTTTTGATGTTAGATTACATGTGGGCTCCTTGTTCTCATATACATCTTTATATATATATATATATATATATGTATATATGTATATATATATATATATAGCATCTGACTTCATATTTCCCTATTCTATCTCCAACCTACAGTTTCTGAATTGCTTTCACCATCTAATGAAGGCTCATGTTCTGTTCTACTTATAATCAATTGTTTTGAGGAAGGATCATTTTCCTTTCAATCTCTAATTAAAATCCTGTAAGATCAATACAACTGATTATGTCTCTTTTCACAAAGGTGGAAAAGAGTGTTTCTTTTCTACTCTTTGCATGACTTTTTAAAGTAATTCCTATTTATATCTGTGAACCAAAAATATTCACAAAGCTTCTATTCCTTTATAGTCTTCCTTCAGTCTTCTTCTTTTACTGAAAATTTCAGCATCTATTTCCTGTCAGTCTTTTCTATGAAAATCTTAGCTCAATGTGATTTCCTATCTGCATGTTCAAAGGATGTTCCTAATCAAGTAAATCAAATCATTAGTCTTCACTTAATTAGCTACTTAATCACTTTATCCTGACCAAATTTCATAAATATTTCTACCATTCACTGTGTTTAATTTTCTACTTTAAATCATTTTATCTTACATTTAATGTTTATAATCTTTCTTCAGTGTCTTACTATCATTTTGTAAGAGAAAAAAATCAGAAACTTCTAATAGCACACATTAGCAAGTTTACAAAATTCTAGCATGAGTCTGTTTATTTGACATTCTTGCTTTATTTTTTTATTTTTTATTTTTGGTCATGGGGCCTGAACTCTGGGCTGCCCCTCAGCTCTTCAGCTCAAGGCTAACACACTACCATTTGAGCCACAGGGCCATTTCCAGCCTTTTCTGCTTATGTGGTGCTGAGGAATCAAACCCAGGGCCTCATATACTCAAGGCAAGCACTCTACCACTGAGCCACCTTCCCAGCCGACATTCTTGCTTTTTAATAAATGGTCTACTTTGTGTGTGGTCATTAGTTCTATTTCCAGTATCTTGCATGCAACCTTAGTTAGGGAGAAGCCCTTGAAGTTAGTTATGACCAATGAAATGGGAATGAAACTGTTTCTATTCTAGGCCTAATTGTAAGAAAAGAAAAAGAGCATTAAAGAGAACTCAGCAGTCCAACAAAGTTTTATTGGGGAAGAAACCCTGGGGAAGCAACCAAATCTCCTTCAGCTTTACTAAAGAGGAAAAATGGCATACCACCTTTGCAACTAGAGTCCCTTCAAATATTAGGCAGAAAAAGTGAAATCAGGCAGGAGAGGTGGAAGCAGATTGAGATGGAGGGAGGATGAGGTAGAAGAGGGAGAGCCATGTTGTTTTGACTGAGGAGTTTCAAGGTCTCAGCATCTGTGTTCACCAGGGTGTCAGTGTCTGAAGTGGCTTTGGTCTCAGGCTCTCTTCCCAAACCCCTGGATGTGTTTGCTCAGGGGGAAGGGGAAGGGGATTGATTCAATGGAGTGGCAGCAAGGATAGGTCTAAGACGCGGTTGTAATAAAAGTGAAGATGTCAGAGATATTTTGCTGTGGTGTAGAAAGAGACAATTCCTATCATTGTTCCTATGCAATTCTTGGTTACCATGGGAAGAAAGTCATTAGCCAATTAGCCATGAATATATAGCGGCAATGGTAATCTTTTTTTTCATTCTAAATGTCTAGAATTTTAGAGTTGTTTAAAGCATAATCAATGTTGTGTTGAGTGCTGCAAAAGACGTGCATTATTTTCTTTCCAAATAATTCACTCATCAGTATAAATATCTCTACATTCTCCATTTCTATTTGGAATGCTAGATGCTTGGCTATTTAAACTGAGAGTTATCAAATGATAAATGTGTCTTATAGGTAATTTGTGGCTTTTATTTAGAATGGTTTGCCCTTTCTTAAAAAAACAGTTGTTATTCCAAATAGCTCCCCATTGATGATGTATGTGCTCTGGTACTTTATTTTTTTTTAATTTTTATTTTTTACTGCCAAATGGATACCTAAGTATAATCATAAAAATACCATATATACTTCTGTAGCCTACTTTTCTATTTAAGTTTATATTCTGAGTTTTACATACTAAATACAGATCTTCAATAACATGTTAAATGGCTGCAGAATGCTTCAATGTATTAATATAACTTGATTTATTTAGACAACTCCCTCGTCTGAGACATGTTGGTCATTTGTGTTTTTTCATATACTTCTATACAATTTGAAAGGAAATAGAAAGACCTAGAAAAAATTATATTAAGCAAAGTAAGTAAAATCCAAAAGTCATAGGCTGAATGTTTTTCTTCATTTGTAATAGCTAGAATATCTAGGATATTCTTAGGAGAGCACCACAATCACTCAATAGTAATGTTTCTATGATCATATAAAATAATGCTTATTGAAATGAACTCCAAGAAATGGAAATAAGACGATTTTTTATTGAACTGTTTGCAAGTATTGATTTTTTTCTTTCTTATTTTTTCCTTTGATTTATTTCCTGATGTCACTGTTTTTTGTTTTTTTCCTCTGCACCTTTTTTCTTATATGTAAGTTTATCTGGTTTGGAGAAGGAAAGGGAAACACAGAAAGAGTGGGACAAAGGGTGAACCAAGTCAACAGTGATACTCAGGAGGGCTAAGGTGGAAATGAACTTTACAACCTTTGGAAGAGAGGGCTGGAAGGGGAAAAAGTAAAAGAACATGAAGGAGGGGTTAACACTGTATAAAAATAAATGTACTCATTACTTGACTTACGTAACTGTGACCCTTCTTTAGATCAGATTACAAAAAAAATAAAATAAAATTTAAGAACTAAAAATAAGAAGATATACAGCTTTCTACAAGCTCATTACCTGGTTATCAATTTGAAATTTGGGCTTGGGCGCTGACCCTGTGCTCTTCAGCTGAAGGCGAGTGCTCTACTGCTTGAGCCACAGCAGCACTTCTGTTTGTCTAGTGCTTTTTATTGGAGATAAGAGTCTAACTGTCTTTCCTGCCTGGGCTTGCTTTGAAGGGTGATCCTCAGATCTCAGCCTCCTGAGTAGCTAGGATTACAGGGGTGAACCACTGGCGCTCAGCCCAGTATAGATTTCTATAAGTGGAATTATTGGATCCAAAGGCATGAAAATCGTGAAGCTTTATTTGGCACTGCTTTAAAATATTACTGTTATTGAAATGCTAGGGATCAAGTCCTGGACCTTGGGAATGTTAGATCTATCAACTGAAATATTTTAGGTTCTCAAGTCCAATTTTATATGACTATTACGGTTTGGAAATGTATAACTTAGAGAAGGAAGACTTACTTATCATATGCTAAGAACTTGAGTTTGATTCATAACTCTAGAAGGAAATTGTTGAACCTTTTTTGTATTTAATAAAGAACACTCCATTTAACATTTTCATTTCTTTCAGGCTTGTTTCTTAATTAAATTGTTGTTTATGTTTCCAATTGTGTGGACAGCTTGAATACTATTTATATTTCCATAAAGTTGTACTTACAAATTCAACAAACATATGTGTTCATATTTGTGTCAATTCAAAGTAATTGATATTTATAACAAGCATTTTGACAATTTTACTACAATTACACTTTAAATTTGTTTTTCCCCACATTTCACAACACCATCAATGAAATATGTAATTCTAACTTATAAAAAGATTGTTTATCGAACTAAGTGCCAGTGATTCTCGATGGCAATTCTAGCTATTCATGAGGCTGAGATCTGAGGATAAAGGTTAGAAGCCAGCCCAGACAGATAAGTCCTGAGACTCTTACCTCCTATTAACCACCAAAAAGTTGAAGGTGGAGCTGTGGCTTAAGTGGCTGAGTGCCAATTCCCAGACCCTGAGTTCAAGAGTTCGACAAGTACTCTCACATTTTTAGTGTTCTCCCTGAGTCCTGTAGAGTTTAACACATTCTCTTTGTCCCTGTCTCATTTCTGTCTGTCTCTCTTTGTGTCTCTCTGTCACTCTCTGTCTCTCTTTGTCTATGTCTGTCTCTCTGTCTCTCTGTCTTTCTCTGTCTGTCTGTCTGTCTCTCTCCCTTTCTCTCTCTCCCTGTCTTTCAGCGCTTCAGCTCTCTACCACTGAGCTACAGATGCCTTTTGTGACAGTTAATGGGAGATAAGACTCTCATAGTCTTTCCTCCCCAGACTGGCTTTGAACCACAATAAATCAGATCTGAGCTTCCTAGGATTACAGGTATAAGCCACTAGCACCTGCCAATTTAAATATTTCTTATTCCCATTTTTTACAATTGAGAGATATCTGCAAATTTAAAAAATAATTGTCTGTAGGATTGTGTTTTACATGGGAATTTGACTATTATTAGGAAGATTTCAGAACACATTATCTTTTTGCCTCCATTACTATAGTTTTTGTATGCAATACAGCAACAACACTAAGAATATCAAATACCTTATAAGGATATGCCCCATGTTAGATCCTTAGACCAACAGTTTTCAATACTATAAATTGAACTAATACATTGACTATGTTAAATATAGCAGTCTTATACAAAATCTTCCTGCATTGTTAAATATACATTTCTCATGTTATTTTTGTTATAGAGGTAAAACTGTCAGTGATGATCAATAATGATAAATGTAACAAAGCATCTCTATTTAAATAATTATTAAGTTTCATGAGCTGAATCTGCTACATATTGATATTTCAAAGGAAGAAATTTAGCATGAAATCTTGTATCACTTAAATGAAATGTTTTATATGTATATATATACATATATACATAAGTGGCAAGGATATATCTGTGTATGTTCAGTGTAGATAAAATTGTTAACCGCCATATGTAGGTTTACTACATAGTATAAATCAACAACAATGAAAGTTTTATTTTAAGTTTTTTTTTCATGCTGGTCCTAAGGCTTGAACTGTTCTTAAGATTTCTTGCTCAAGGATAGTACTTTACTACTTAAACCACTGCTCCACTTCTGGCTATTTTGGTGTTTAACTAATGATAAGCTTCCCGAAGATTTTCCTGCCTGGGTTAGCTTCAAACTATGATCCTCAGATCTCAGCCTCCAGAGTAGCTAGGATTATAGGGGTAAGACACAGGTACCTTGCCACATTTATTTTTAAGTAGTTGATCCACAGTGAATCTGTTCTGTAGATTTATAGAGAGGATTGTGCTTTTTCGATTAAATTAAACTAACATGTAAGAAAATCATTGCATGACCTATTTATAAATAGCTCTTATTTTTTAAAGCCTGTTTAAATGCAAGTATTTAAAATATAATCATCTTAAAATGTAAGACCTATTTATAATATACACATAGATACATATAACTCATTGAAATTTTACACCGAAAAAAGGTCATAGAAAGCGATTTTTAAGCATCATCTCACATTTTTTCAGTAAATTAGAGGAAATTCTGTAATATTGGAGATTCAAATGAAAAAATAAAACCTTTCACTTTATGGTGTATTTGTTTGCTTCTGAAACTTTATCACAAAAATTGTCTTCCTATACTCTTTGTATATTTATCATCAGAGAAAATGACTTTTTAAATTATCTTTACCAATAATAGTCATTAAATATACGTTTGTGACAGGTTTTTAAGTATTTCAGAAAAAGTGTAGATGAAATAATATGAAACTGTACGGCAATTGGTCCACGAAGCAGTTGATTGCCCGGAGTTCAAAAGCAGTTTAAGGTTCTTCACATTTGAAGGAAAGGGTGACCGTAACAGAAACTGTGATTATTTTCAGTCCAGCATTCATAATGGCATGATTTTTTTTATCAAGTTTTATCTTATCTACTAAATATCATATGCTTTTTTTTTTGTTTTTTGTTTTTTTTTTTGGTCGGTCGTGGGGCTTGAACCCTGGGCTTGGGCGCTGTCCCTCAGCCCTTCAGCTCAAGGCGAGCGCTCTACCACTTGAGCCACAGCGCCGCTTCCGGTTTTCTGTTGGTTTTTAGTGGAGAGAAGAGTCGCACGGACTTTCCTGTCCCGGCTGGCTTTGAACCGCGATCCTCAGATCTCAGCCTCCTGAGTAGCTAGGATTACAGGTGTGAGCCACCAGCGCCTGGCTTATCATCTGCTTTTTATAACAAACACTACTATCTCCAAAAAATGGAAAAACTACAATTAGAAATTTTAAATGTCAGAGATCCTTATTTTTTATTAACAACGAATTCCACAATTTCTAAGGAATTACCGGCCTTAAATAGAGTAAGAGATTTTTAAATTTAAAATAAAAATTATTTTTTTTAAATTTTATTTTATTTTATTTGTGAACATACTGTACAGAGGGGTTACAATTGCATGGGCAGGATAATGCATACATTTCTTACCAAGCATTGCAGCC